>NC_048308.1:38262730-38379930 GCF_013100865.1 Trachemys scripta elegans | reverse complement strand
GGGGGGGGCTGTCAGGGGGTGGGGGTGTGGATAAGGGTTGGGGCAGTCAGGGGACAGGTAGGGGGGTAGGGTCCTAGGGGGCCAGTTAGGATGTGGGGAAGGTCTCAGGAGGAGGCAGTCAGGGGACAAGAGGCAGGGAGGCTTAGGGAGGGGGTGGAGTCCTGGGGGGCAGTCAGGGGACAAGGAGTGGGGGGGAGGGTTGGGGGTTCTGAGGGGGCAGGAAGTGGGAGGGAGTGGAAGGGGCAGGGGCGGGGCTAGGACAGGACGGGGCGGGGCTAGGACAGGGGTGGGGCTAGGACAGGGCTCCTCCCGTCCTCTTTTTTGATTGTTGAAATATGGTAACCCTAGCAGTGGCCCCAACCCCACTGACTCCTGAGCAGGGGCCTAGAGATTGGAAGGAAATGCTGCTTGTGCCCTCTCTTCCTGAGAGGAGGAGGATGCCAGCTGTGGTGGTGGTTTGTGCCATATAGACACTGGCCCACTAGAAACTGCAGTGATACAAACAAAATATCACACATTAGGCCACTACACAGCTGACAGTAATAGCTTTTGACCACTACTGACCCAGGCCAGATACAAACCAGTGAGCTGGAACTGAAAGATGTAGGGTGACCAGACAGCAAATGTGAAAAATTAGGATGGGGGTAGGGGATAATAGGAGCCTATATAAGAAAAAGACCCAAAAAATCGGGACTGTCCCTATAAAATCGGGACATCTGGTCACCCTAGAAAGATGTCATATCCCATTTCTGAGCCCCTGAGCCATCCCAGACCCTGAGTGCATAAATGTTTTAAAAGATAGTCGCTTTAGACCTGTGTTAAGTTTTCATTCTTAGCCAAGATCTCCTTGCCCTGAGAGAACTGCATTTCTTTGGCATCAGGGTTAATGTTTCACTTGACAGGAATTTTTGTTGGCTAGAGTTCAGCTATGCAAACAGGTTTGTGTCAAGACTGAAAGGTTTTCAAACACTAATTTCAAACTTAGCTGAATAAATCTCTGTTCAGAAGTTAAAATACACTCCTAGTTTCCATGTGATTTTCTTATTATTTAAATACATTTCCTTTCATGTAATTATTTTTACAGATTTCAAAATTATTTACAGTAACACCCATTTACATCTCACTTTTTAAATATGATGCTAGATTCCACAAAGTTTATGGTTTGAGATAACTCCCAGTAAAATATAAAAGCCCATTAAAGTCACTCAGGTTAAAATAACCTCTGGTGGGCCATTTAATCCACTGGTTCTCAACCTTTCCAGACTACTGTACCCCTTTCAGGAGTCCAATTTGTCTTGTGTACCCCCCAAGTTTTACCTCACTTAAAAACTACTTGCTTACAAAATCAGACATAAAAATACAAAAAAATGTCACAGCACATTATTACTGAAAAATTGCTTACTTTTTCATTTTTACCATATAATTATAAAATAAATCAATTGGAATATAAATATTGTACTTACATTTCAGTGTATGGTCTATAGAGCAGTATAAACAAGTCATTGTCCATATGAAATTTTAGTTTGTACTGACTTCACTAGTGCTTTTTATGGAGCCTGTTGTAAAACTAGGCAAATATCTAGATGACTAGATGTACTACCTGGAAGACCTGTGTACCCCCAGGGTTATGCGTACCCCAGGTTAGGACCACGGATCTAATCCATCTCCCTCCACTGGGGGCAGGCTGCTTTCATTATGCCTGATCTAATGCCAAAAATGATCTCATCTAGCCTTGTTTATCTTCAGTGACCACAATTCCACAGCTTCCCTTGATCGGTTTGTTTGTATAGTAAAGTTACCTGGTATTAGCTAACCTAAATTTTCCCTGCAGCAGCTTAAATCCATTACTGCATTTATCTTATCTCTGTTGAGTGATATACAAGAAACACTAACCCATGCAAAATGCCTTCTACCCTGCAACCTTATATATGACAAGGATCTGAGATTGAGAAAACACCTGTCACTCAATAAGTCTTGAGTTTCTCCCTGTCAGGTTTTTACCTTGTAAGGTACTTGGAGAAAGACAGGGACTGTCTTTGCTTATACCTTGTATGGGGCACAGTAAGTTATGGGCACCTGGCAAATAATTTGTCACCCCACTATTATACCAGCACACTTTAACCTTTTCTTTCTGGATATTACTGTAAAGAAATGCAATAGAACCTTGGTAATTGCACTAGTGATATGGAGACCCCAGGTGAGTTACTGATTCACAAGATTCAGTAAGTGAACAAGCATAATAGAGTAAGGGTAATGAATCACCGTGGACTTTGTTAATTTATTTTGGCCAGAATGGTTTGGTTTTAATTATCCTGTAATATGTTTTATATTGTTGGGATAAATGAAGGGGGGCAGGTAGCTCCCTTTTATAGGCACCCAGCCACCCAGTTTGCTATAAAATCCCTGTTAGTAGCTGTTCTCTACTTGCTTTACTTGTAAAGGGTTAAAAATTCCATAGGTAAAAGGGAGTGGGCACCTGACCAAAAGAACCAGTGGGAAGGCTAGAACTTTTTAAAATTGGGGAAAAAATTCCCCTTTGTCTGTCTGTGTTGTTCTCCTGGAGAGCAGAGACAGGGCTGGAACTATGCTGTAAAGAGCTTTGGGCCAGGTATGAAAATCATCAGATCATACCTAGAAACTACTCATTTGAAACCCCAGATATGTAAGTAGATCAGGAAATATCTAAGATGACACGATTAGGTTTCTCTCTTATTTCTTTATGGCTTGTGGACTCCTCTGTGCTAAACCCATGTGCTTTTGTTTTGCTTGTAACCTTTAAACTGGACCTCAAGAAGCTATCTTAATGCTTAATCCTTGTAATTGTTTTTTTAAACCTAGCAAAAAGCCTAAGTTTCAGATGTATTTTCTTCCTTTTTATTTTTAATAAAATTTATCTTTTTAAATAACAGGATTAGATGTGTGTGTCTCTAAGAGGTTTGTGCATATGTTGTTTAATTAATTGGTGACAATAGCCGATTCCCTTTGTTTTCTTTCTCAGCTCTTCCCCAGAGGGGGTGTCTGAAAGGGCTTGAGGGTACCCACAGGAAGGAATTCCCAAGTGCACCTTCCTGGATACTCAAAGGGGTTTTTGCACTTGGGTGGTGGCAGCATCTATCCATCCAAGTCAGAGAAAAGCTGTAGCCTTGTGAGTTTAATATAAGCCTGGAGTGGTGACTATTAATTGTTAGAATCCTTGCGGGCCCCCACCTTCTGCGCTTGAAGTGCCAGAGTGGGGAATCAGCCTTGAGAATTGTACTGCAGTCCATTTTATAAAATGCTGAGTTCTCATTGTGGGAACCACAACATTGAACTATAAATCTTAGTGAGAGGGGATGGGATACCAATTTTGTATGCAGATTAGCAGGATTATTGTGTGTGCCTTTTTGGTTGGATCAGTATCATTTTGGACTGATAATCCTCATGTACAAAATCTCTTTCCACTTCATAACATAGGCCACTTGCCATGAGACAGGATAGCTGTGGGGCCTCCAAGAATTGTTCCAACAGAGCTCATCATCAGCTCTGCAGGAAAATTAGAACAAAGTATCATTAAGGGCTTTCAAATAAAGTTTAGTTACACATGCAAATACCTTAAATATATAACAATAATACTTTACATCTGTATCACCATCTATCTGGAGACCTCAGAGCACTTTATAAAAATTCATTATGCCTCACACCACTACCTTCAGATTAGGAAGTATGACTAACTCCATTTTACAGATTAATCTTTCTGTGTGTCAATTTGTCCTTCCCAATGCCACACAGAAAATCAGTGACAAAGCAGGAAACAGAACAGAACAGATTTCCTGACCTCAAAACTTGTTCCTTAAGACAATTAGTTTTTATTGAAAATACAGTTGCATACAGATCTGACCATTCCTCTATTGGCCACGCAGGTGGTTCTGCTTTCCCATTTAGATTCATTACTTAAAGCACAAGCAATTAATATAATTAGAGGAGTAATTTTGCTGGCTGTGCATTTGTATTTCCATGTCCTCCTTTAGAAACGTAGCCTTTCAATCTATTATTTCCCCATCATAAATTTCCTGAAGTTCTTGCAAGTGACAATCACCTTTCAGGTTACGATTTTGCTATTTCTTTAAATAAATGTTGATTCAGCTACACATGCAGCAGCTTGAAATGTCCTCAGAGAAATCAGAGAAGCAAAAAGCTGTCCAAACCACAAAAATCCTGCTAGACAGGCCTGCAATCTCTAATTTGCACTTTTAACCTACAGAAGCACAGCCCTGAGGAATTGAGAGGCAGCTGAATATCATTGTATCATTCCTTTCTTAGGGTGTGGCTACACTTAAAACACTACAGCAGCAGTGCTGCAGCTGTACCACTATAGTACCTCAGTGTAGACACTCACTACAGTGACGGGAGGGGTTCAGATGAAAGATCGTGGAGTCATCATGGATATTTCTCTGAAAACATCTGCTCACTGTGCAGTGGCTGTCAAAAAAGCTAACAACATTAGGAACCATTAGAAAAGAGATAGATAAGACAAAAATTTTCATAATTCCACTATATAAATCCATGATACAACTCCACCTTTGAATACTGTGGGCAGTTCTGGTCACCCCATCTCAAAAAAAAGATATTGAGTTGAAAAAAGTACAGAAAAGGGCAACAAAAATGATTAAATGAATGGAACAGCTTCCATATGAGGAGAGATTAAAAAGAATGAGACTTTTCAGCTTGTTATTTATGTCTTCATAGAAGCACAAGAACTAGGTGTCACACAATTAAATTAACAGGCAGCAGGTTTAAAACAAACAAAAGGACATACTTCTTCACACAATGCACAGTCACCCTGTGAAACTCATTGTCAGGGGAGGTTGTGAAGGCCAAAACTATAATGGGGTTCAAAAAAGACCTAGATAAGTTCATGGAGCATAGGTCAATCAATGGCTATTAGTCAAGATGTTCAGGGATGCAACTCCATGCTCTGGGTGTCCCTAGCTTCTAATTGCCAAATGTGATAAGTACCTGTTCTGTTCATTCCCTCTGAAGCATCTGGCATTGGCCACTGCCAGAAGACAGGATGCTGGGCTAGATGGACCATTGGTCTAACCCAGTATGGCCATTCTTATGTTCTTAATCCATCTCCCCACAAAAATTCCTATTTTTATGAAAAGTACCATTTGATTTCTAATGCTCACACAGCGCAGACAAGAACCTAGGAAATAAGTCAATCTCAGGGAAGGGGAAAAAATATACTGGTGTTAATTATGCTTCTGACACTTAGTTTGTCTCCTGGAAAAGCCTTTTGTAATGCCACTCATCTAGATATGTACCACATACACAGAGACAGGAGGCAAACACTAGAAAGGTGAAAGACCCCCCAGAAAATCATGTTTCACACAGCCCCACATACAAATCTGTAATTCTTTAAATGTTACTTTAATTGAAAAAGACAAGGATAAACAAAGCTGTATGAATATATTTGTGAAGGGACATGACTTCCAGAATAAGGAAAGAATAATCCTCTCAAAACTTGGAAAGAAGATGCCTTCCACCTTTTTGTTTAAAGAGGAGTTATGTTTTTTCACTACTGAAGCAAGCATTAGGTTAATCTTTGAACTCCTTGGACAAATAAAATTATGGTGGAGTCTGGTCAATGCAGTTCATCACTGCCCCTGTGAGAGTGCTGGGCAGCATCACCTGGGCCAGCACTCTGGTCACTGCAACTCTAATTATTCTAGAGTAGGCCTCATTAACCAGAGCTGTGTCTAACTGATGAATAGGGACAGACTGAAGAGAACTAAGGTAGATGACACAAAGGCACAGGAAGTGAGTGAGAAGGGCGAAGCAGGGGAGAAAGCAAGTGATCTATATCCCCCTCCCCTGCTTTCCTAAGCAACTGAGAGCCCCCTAAGGCTGAATGTGTGTAAGGGTGGTGGAAATAGTAAAAATAAACTCAAGTGTTTTACCAGCAAAAGATCTGAGCCATTTGCAGGCTCAAAAAGAAGGAGCGCCCGCCCTGCCACACCCTCGTTAGTATAAATCATTGTGTAGTTATTCTAATTCAGTGATAAAACACCTACTAAAGTTTGACTCACAGTTTGAGACAAAGGTCACAAGGATATAGCTCTACATTTCCAGCTCACTAGTGCTTGCTTTCTTCCTTACAGTTATGGGAACAAAACTTGTGAGTCATCCTACATTTCTTCAGCCAAACCCATACCACTGGCAGGCCCTAACAGGCTGCAGTTTTTCTGAGGCACCTATGGCTGTAATAATCATGTACTGGCAGGAATTGGATTAAAAGTCTGGAATATGAAGTTAAAAGAAACTGGAAGGACACATTAATTTGGGAGTTTAAATAGTTTAAGTTAAAGAAAAAGCCTCTAAAGCCAAACAGGAAAACAAGCACAGTTATTTAAAAGCTCAGGCTAGAATTTCCGTAGTTCACTAAAGAATTAGACATGGATCTGAGGCAAAACCCTGGATCTGAATAACTCAGAATTTTTGGCAAGTTTTAATTTAGATCCAACTTTTTGTGGCTCAGACCTATCTCTAGTAAGAATGTGATAAGAAGCTTATAGTTATTTACTGAGGTTTATTACTTGATTGTAAAACTTGTTTTGAGATGAAACTATACATACCTGGTCCCAGTTCTGGAGAAAATTTATTCTACATGTTTTCAGCCTAAAATTAGTTTGATCACATTTTAATGGATTTAATTTACTTAGTATAAAACAGTATTTAAACTCTCAAGACCTGCTTCAAAGTCCATTGAAATCATTGACTCCCATTGATGTCAATGGGCTTTGAATCATGTACTCAGTCTATTAATAGAGGATTCTAATCCGTTAGGCTAACATTGGCTAGAACCTTATTTTTGTGATTCGGCAGTCCTGTTATAAATAGTTTATACTAATAAAAAAGGAGATATCAGGTTTGTGCAAAACCAAAAGAAAAGAGAGTCCAAGAGAGGGATATTATGGAGAGAGGAGTGGCTATATCTTATCTAAAATATATTCTGCTAGCAGTTAGGACAGAATGTGAATATCACTTTTAATGTATTTTATAAATGTAAGACTAGCAAGACACTGAAATATAATGGCCTATCACTATAGACCCATGATAATTGCTTTGCTTAAGGATTTATTTTTAACTACGTAACTGATACAATATAGATCCATAATAATTATGTTTACATGTACATATCTTACAATTGATATAATGCACCCAAGCTGACCACTATGTGCTTATACATAAATAGAAGACAGACTAAAACATGGCTAAACTGACACAATGTTGAGTCAAGAGAACTCACAAGTGCTCATACTACAAAACAAAGTTCTAATGCACCTTGCAGGCCATGCCCTCTGATCAATGCAGGCAATAACCTGAGTGAATAAACAGGCATTGTTCTGTACTCCAGAATTCCACAAACAGTCTCTGGCAGAACAATGTGGGAAGTGAATTCTGGGGTTGAGGGATCTCCACAGAAAACACCCTGCCCACATTTTTTCTGATTGGGCGACTCAGGGCATAATTGCTGCTTCCAGCTATTGGGACGGAACATGAGAAATAGGTAACATCTCTAAGATAACCATGACCCAAACCACAAAGAGCTTTATAGATCAAAATCAAAGCCAACAATTTTCATTCAAGCTGTACTTTTTCAGAAGAGTTAGACACACCACCAACTTAAATTAGGTTAAAAGTAGCTCTAAATACCCCATCTACTGTCCCAGGTCCCATGCCAATTGTGTGCTTTTACAATCACCTTTTTATTTCTAAATGTTTTTTCTTTCCCCTACTGCTGTGTGAATGACCACACAAAAACAAAGAAAAGTGATCAAGCCCCTCATCTTTCAATGAGCTCCTTACAGCTGGGCTCTTGACCTGCCCAGAACCCTACTGACACCAGTGAGACTGGAGCTTAAGTAAACAGGGAACTATACTACAGACAGTTTGAGTCTTTGGCAGCACCTCAGGAACCAAAAAACAGATTTGAGGAAATGTGTGTCATGGTAATCTTAGGGATTAGCTATAGCAATAGCAGGTAAAAACACTTTTAGATAGAAGTGTGATTTCTTCTTTTTTAAGTTGACCATGTCCTTTCAGTATCATGTGTATGCTGTGAAATCACAAACATTCCATTTTATCTTTATGATGTATCTATAACAGAATTCATACTTAATACACAAATCTTAATGAGTTCAATGACTTGACATTAAATCCAGGAGTACCTCAAACCAAAATAAAAGCTGGGAAATGTGCAGATAATACTGAAACTCTATCTTTAACACATTTGTGTCTGAGTACTACAAGGATTTTAAAATCAGATTTTATACCATATGTCCTTTACAGTCCCCAGCTGTAACAAATGAGTGGCTTAAGTAAGCAGTTTCATCTTGGTATTTTCTTGCTTTATTTAGTTTAAGACCTCCTCTTAGCATTATCTGAACATAGCTCATGCTTTAATTAAAAATCTGTTTGGAGAAAATGTTCTTGTTCAAAAAGTCAGGAACCTTAGATTTGGAATAAATGATAACACAGAGATGGCAGACAGTTGCAGGATGTTTTTTAAGCAGAAGGAGGGCATGACAAATGATGTGAAAAAATTTATTATGAAGTAGAGTCCTATTCAGATGGTGTGACGTGCACTTCAGGGCAGAGATGGTTGAGGCCTCTACTCCATTAAGATCTTACTTTACCCCTAAAAATGAAATCCATGGGCCTCTGTACACGGGTAAAGTGAGAAAGTACCACCATTTACTTCATTTTGTACTCACAAAACAACAAATACCAAAATTAAGTCATCACTAGAGGTGACTGGATGATTCATTTAATCTCTTTTGCTGCTCTTAGAATATCTACAAGCAGATTGCTATGTCATAGAATTTATTCATTAATCCAGTTTATTTAATGATTTTTTTTCAAATTTAACTCTGTAATTAAGTGTATTTGAAACTGGAGTGGTATTGCTTAGCCTCATCTACAGTAGGAGTTTTAGCCACCAGTGCAGCTAGACCGATACAAACCCGCTAGAGCAGATATGCTGCATTACTGTAAACTATGCCTTGCCCTGGTATGGCTTACACCAGTTTAAAACAATAACAAAATCAGAGCTGATTCTTCACCAATCCTGAATGTAGTGTAGTCTATTACACCTGTGCATAGTAAGTCCAAAGTGGGTATATATGCTACTCTTTCAATCTGTTAAGATTTGACTGTGTTTCACATACAATGTATTTGCTTTACACATGTAAAACTAACCACACAAGTAATAAAGAATTAGGACCAGCATGCAAAAATTTCCCCCTTTTTATTCAGTTTATAAACAAACCTAGAATTGCCTTTTTGTTTTTAAGTGATAAAATGCAGAAGGAAGGAACATAACACTATAGAGACAGGAAAAGACTAAAGAAACACTGATACTAACTTCTCTCCTAGGCTGCTTCTCTTGTGTGATGACTCCTCTTTGCAGATTTCTAGTCACTTAAATCAAAACTTTCACAGGTGATCTCTGATTGTGTGTTCCGGGTGCTGGGTGCCCAACTTGAGCCATCTGGGGCCGGATTAACAGAAGTGCTGAGCACTCACAGCTACAGCTGAGGTCAACTGGAACTGTTCTTGAACATATATAGTGCTATAGAAACGCTAATTGCTTGGAAAAATCAGGCCAATTTTGGCATTGATCTCTCTGTACCTCCATTTCCCATCTGTAAAATAGGGATAATAATATCACCTAATCTCACAGGATTGTTGCAAAAATAAAATTAATATTTGTGAAGCACTTAAATGCCATGTTGACAAGTGCCATCAGTAAGCCCCAAGGAAATTAATAATTTGGTATTCAGTGCAGGGTCTAGTTGGCATGCATTAAATAAGGAATGAGGCCAAACATTGAATGATGAGGATATAAAAAAACTTGAATAGCTACCCGGACAGTGAACACCACCCATCCTGTACACTAAGCGAAGCAGGGATCCTATGGAAAAAATAGCATATAATCATGTAATTAAAGACTATCGCAATGCATATGCACAAGGGGACTGGGCAACCTCAATTCTAGCATTTTGTAACTTTTGAATACCTGATTTAGCAACCTTAATGTTCCTTATAATAGATTTTTTTAATGTAATATATTTTCCCTGTACTACAGGTTTATCTTTATACTCCAATTGTTGGCTTGAAACAGCTCAGTTACACCTGGATGGCCAGTTAACTTTACATGTCCAATCCACACTCCGCACATGGAAGTGCATGTGGAACATAAACAGCCAATTTCAAATGACCAAATGCATTACTATAGGGATGTAGATACAGAGACTGAGCAAAAACAAGTTTAAAAAACACTCCAAAGTGCTAAAGAACAATTATGTAAAATAGCCTGTGATACAGTTTTTCAGATATGGGGGGGGGGGAAGTCACAGCAAAGAGTTAAAAATTAAAATTGTGTTTAGTTAGTGCAGGTATTTTACAAGCAGAAATTTCTTAAACCTATTAACTTTAGAGTGGAACCATTTCTAAGTTATAAGAAGAGAAAAGGGTATGTATAGAAGGAAAATAGACAAGGGGGAAATCTTGATTCCAGTTAAGTCAATAGGAGTTCTGCTGTTGACTTCAGTGGGCCAGGACTTTATCTCAGAATTGTGAGATGAGTCATCAGTCATGAAACAAAAATTATACATAAAAACAAAATTATGTTATATTTCCTATATACTGAATATGGCCTTTGAAACCTTCATAATTGTAATGGGAAAAAAAGTCTGAAAAAACAAAAACTGAAACTTTATGATAAAAAAAAACCACAATATTAGTGATCTGAGGGACTCTGTGTTGAGTAGAAGAATATTTTTCTAAGCTATGGTAAGGAACTGCTATAGCAGGGAAGCCCAGAGACTTCTGCAGAAGGAGCCTGGCTTGCTTCCATTTCTAGACAAGGTGCAGACTGGTTCAAGAGATGAGAAAGAAAAGAAAACTAGGTAATGATCACAGAGTTGACAGTGCAAAATACAAAGTGCATCATGTGCAGTTCCCAAAAAATCAAGAGAGCGGATTGTAATTCCGTGATGACTTCTTCATCAAAGCAAGTTATACCCCTCTACTTGCCAAGCATCACTTAGAAACTCCAGAGGCAGGGATGCAATCCAGTCCTCCAGGGTGCCTTAAACTGCCTTTACCACAAAACCATTCTTTCTTTTCCTGCAATTTCCTACTTAATTCATTACATAACTTCCTGCAAGAAATGAGGCAGGGGTCCTACAGATAAGAGACTTCTTCACTACATAACTTTGAATAATTCTCTGAGCACTCTCCATCTACTGAATTAAATGAGGCCTGTGGAAAAAACTGTATATGATCTTGCAGTTGAAGAGTATCATAATGAGTACACACAAGGATGATGAATTAAGGTTGCACAGACAACCTTAACTCTGGCATTTTCTAACCTGTGGGTGCTTTATTTTGTAATCTTAACTTTAATTTAACTTAAGGGGTGGGGGGGAGGTGAAAGGGGTTTGTAGGTAATTTCTTAAATTTCCAAAAAAAGGAACTGGAGAAAAAAATAACAGAAGTTAAATCAGATGGAACCATTTTGATCCTTCCATTAGAGCTGGTCAAAAATTTAATTTACTTTTCATGGGAAATTCTGACATTTTGAAAAAGGTTTTGTTCCAATTTGGAACAGAAACTAGAAATTTTGAAATTTCCCATGAAGAGTAAATTTAAATGTTTCTCTTTCATTTTTTACCAACAAAAATGGAGCTGCCGCTAACTCTGGGAGACTCCTCAGATTGCTCCCCTCATCCCTCCCAACTCCAGGGGACTCCCTGGGCTGCTCCCAGGGAGTTGAGAAGTGCAGAGGCAGCTGAGAGAGTCCCCCATTGAGAGCAGAGAGCCTTGAAACCCTGAGAGACCCTCTCGAGCCAGGGTTCTCAGGGCTTCCAGGTTCGCTGCTGTGAAACCAGGAACCTAGACATTGAGAACCCCTGCTACAGCCAGGGCTCCCGGGTTTCCAGGCTCCTGACTCTGAAAGCCCTGGGTCTCTGGCCCTAAGGCAGTCAACATGGTGGAGCTGTCCTAGAGCTGCAGACCCTGGAAGCCCTTGGGTCTCTAGAAGCCACCAAGGGAGCTGGCAGGAACCCAGGAAGCTCATGGAAACCACCTTTTCCTTGAAACATTTAGATTACGACAAATGAGCATTTTCCAACAAAGAAATGTTTCATCAGAAAATTCCCTGCTAACTCTACCTTGCATGTGCCATCAGCAGGGCTAGAATCTTAGAGCTACAGCACAGACCACTGCAATATAAGCTAACATAGTAACTGGTAGCAGCAGCAGGCTGTTATTCTTTATGTGGACCAAACATTTGAAGGAGATGGACTACACACTTTGCCATTGGGTTTCACAGCTATATGTTATCCAGCAGAAAAATATTGGGAATTCAGGAATCCTGGGTTCTATTCCAGTTTCAGTTCTTCCACCTAGCCCAGTATCCATTCTTTTCCGCTAGATTGAAGAGCCCATTATCAATTTCTTCCCCTATGTAGGTATTTATATAGACTGTGTTCAATTTACCCCACCCCACAACATTATCTTTATTAAGCTAAACAGATTGAGTTTCTAGAATCTATTACATAAGGCGTGTTTTCCAATCCCTTAATCATTCTCATAGCTCTTATCTGAATCCTCTCCAATTTATCAACATCCTTCTTGAAATGTGGACTTCAGAACTGGACAGAGAATTCCAGTAATGGTTGCACGAGTGCCAAAACCAGAGATAATATAACCTCCTTACTCCTACTTAAGATTCCCCTGTTTATACACTCAAGCCTTTTGGCCACAGCTTCTCACTGGGAGCTCATGTTCAGCTGATTATCCAGTATGACCCCCAAGTTTTGTTCAGAGTCAGTTCTTCTTGCTATTAGTACTGACTTTTCTGTTAACACATTTAGCTGTGCATAGTAAAGTATTGACGTTACATTGACTTGCTTGAACCCATATGTCAAAGAGAGTTGCAAAAATAAGCCACTTGTGAATTGTGGGCTATTATCTGATATCAACTCATCTCATGAGCAAACTGTGATTTACAACGTGCTATTGACACTCAATGTGTTATGCTACTGCTCAGAAATGTAACTTGTAGTCCACTGATAAAAGAGGTAATCTTTCCTGTTTAATTCAAATAGATCTGCACCAACCTTGAATCAAGTGCAATCAAAAATCTCACGTGATTTCAATTGTTCTTTTGCATTCTCTTTCGTACATTTATTGTAAAAGAATCCTATCATATGCATAAGATTCATTTGTATAATGTTTATCTGTATTTATATATTTATCTTAAAGCGTGTCTCAGCTTCTTCTATTGGCCATCCATCAAAAATTACTCAAACTCCTCTACATGTAGCATTTTGCTTTCTTGAACATTAGTCCATGATAAAAAGCCTTCTTTTGCCTCTCCACTAATAAACGTTCACAGTGAAATTAATGCTTTAATCTAATTTTTTCCTTATTTGACTCCTTTGGCCATTTCCCCCCTATTTTTCATCCTTTTTATCTTCTTCATAATATAAAATTAAGTTACCAAGCCTTTGTCGATGTAACATTAAAGGTCCAAATGGGAAGACCCAGAATATCAAGAAACACATACACAAAAGTCAACATTAATTGGAGAATCTTATCTCAGACATATTGCACGTCAGCATCTTATATTCTTGTCTTCTTTATTAATATGTAGCTTCATAATGTAAATTAGTGCAGATGATGTTGGATGTATGCCATAAAATATGCAAACAATGTAATGTCATCAAGTCAGATTTACTTTGAGCCTTAACTTTTACCCTTACTACCGAATGATTCATTTGGTAACTTTCAGATTGTATGAAGCAAAATTAATGTTATGTTAATCCGAGCGTTTGTGTGTAACATTTAATTTTATCCTTGTTCCAATATTTTATATTTTTCCTGGCATAAAAGGGGAATGCTCCAAGAAAACATAGTCACCTTTAAATCCAAGCCAAGATGCTAGAAGAAATGAAGGGTTTGCATAGCTGTATTTTTATTTTGTCGAATTCATCTCTCCTAATAGCTCTTCTTTATCTCTACATTCTATGAAGAATATTGAAATATGCTTCTTAACTATGATGACACCTGAAATTTCCATGTGGAGAATGACATGAAAGCTTAAAAGAGAGATTAAATATGGAAAGTATAACTGCAAATTAAGAACCCCCTAAAAACGTGTCTTTTCTATTTTATCTTGTGGGGGTATAGTGGTGACATACAAGAAAAGTAGTGAATAATCAGCCAGCCGGAAAACCAATGGGTGTTTTGATTAGTTTCTGCTACAGCTAAGGAAACCACAAAGCCACAGAAATATCCAGTCAACTCAACCAGTTACTACATTTGTTCATCAGGAAATTGACCTAGATTGCCTTCAGAGTACCATTGCTCTTTAAAACAGCTCTTTCATAGTCAATGTAATGTTTGGATATAACATAAAGGAAACTATAAAAGTGACTATTCAGTGTACGCATTGAGAAAATTGACAAAGGTCATGTTTTGGAACTTGTCTGATCTAAAAATAAAGCATTACATGATTCATGTTGTTTTATTTGACTTTTAGTTGCCAATGGTATTTGACTGTAATTCATCTCTTCAGTCTTTCCACATGGAAAAAAATGGCTTTTAGTTACTGCAGACCAACTCACTACATCCAACCAGTCACATTTTGTGTGAAGCTAGAAGGGAAAAAGAAGGTTACCAGGTGTGACAGAATACACCTCTGTATTCACACCCTACACATTATTATAATAGATTCATAGAATCATAGACTATCAGGGTTGGAAGGGACCTCAGGAGGTCATCTAGTCCAATCCCCTGCTCAAAGCAGGACAAATTCTCAACTAAATCATCCCAGCCAGGGCTTTGTCAAGCCTGACCTTAAAAACCTCTAAGGAAGGAAATTCCACCACCTCCTTAGGTAACCCATTCCAGTGCTTCACCACCCTCCTAGTGAATTTTTTTTTCCTAATATCCAACCTAAACCTCCCCCACTGCAACTTGAGACCATTACTTCTTGTTCTGTCATCTGGTACCACTGAGAACAGTCTAGATCCATCCTCTTTGGAACCCCTTTTCAGGTAGTTGAAGGCAGCGATCAAATCCCCCGTCATTCTTCTCTTCTGCAGAATAAACAATCCCAGTTCCCTCAGCCTCTCCTCATAAGTCATGTGCTCCAGCCCCCTAATCATTTTTGTCGCCCTCCGCTGGATGCTTTCCAACTTTTCCACATCCTTCTTGTAGTGCGGGGTCCAAAACTGGACACAGTACTCCAGATGAGGCCTCACCAATGTCGAATAGAGGGGAATGATCACGTCCCTCGATCTGCTGGCAATGCCCCTACTTATACAGCCCCAAATGCCGTTAGCCTTCTTGGCAACAAGGGCACACTGTTGGCTCATATCCAAAATGGGGTACTCTATTCTGGAAGCAGTGACTCTGAAAAAGATTTGGGGGTCCTGGGTGGATAATCAGCTGAACTTGAGTTTCCAGTGCGATGCAGTGGCTAAAAGGGCTAATATAATACATGATGCATAAATAGGAATCTCAAATAGGAGTAGAGATAATTTTACCTCTGTATTTGGCACTAGTGTGACCACTGCTGAAATATGTGTCCAGTTCTGATGTCCCCAATTCAAGGAGGTTGATAAATTGGAAGGGTTGGAAGAAGAACCATGAGAACGACTAAAGGATTAGACAACATGCCTTATAGTGATAGATTGAACTCCTTGAGTCTATGTAGCTTAATAAAGAGAAGATTAAGGGGGGAACTTGATCAGAATTTATAAATATCTACATAGGAAACAAATATTTAATAAACAGGATCTTCAGTCTAGCAGAGAAATGTAAAACACAATCCAATGGCTGGAAGTTGAAGCTAAACAAATTCAGATGGGAAATAGGGCATCAATTTTTAATGATGAAAGTAATTAACCAATGGAACAATTTCCAAGGGTCATGATGGATACTCCATCACTGACAAATTTTAAATCAAGATTGGATTTTTCTAAAAGCTATGTTCTAGGAATTATTTTGGGGAAGTTCTATGGCCTATGTTATATGGGAGGTAAGACTAGGCGATCAGAACAGTCCCTTCTGGCTTTGGAATCTATGAATCCATGAAACTTGAATTTTAAACTCTGTTAAGAATGCATTACATGTGCACATCTGAGCAGAAATGTATTTCTATAACATTTGGTGAACAGAAAGGACACAGAGACGCTATTTTGAAATGTTATTAATAAAGTTTAGTATTCATTTCACAATGGCAAAGTTTTTACCCGAGGAGACATAATTAAAATCTAGTAATGTGATGAAAGATATAATAATCTTTGTACAAAATATGCCTTATGAGGTATCAATTGAAAACTCATAATTTGCTGGTCAGTAATGTCCTGGTAAAATGTGTGGCAACAGTGTATGTGAAGTTATAAGATTCCCCTATATGGTGTTATTAATACACATACCAAACCAATGTGATGTCTGAACTTTGTTTTGCCTAGTAGATGAAGAAACATATCATGGAAATCAGAAGGAAGATGTGCTGTTTTACAAAGTGCAGTTATTTCCCTAGACAGCCACATTACAATTTGGACAGTGAAGTCAATTTTTTAAAAATTAATTATTTTCTTTTATGTTGTCCAGGCAATGGGATATATTCTCCAGTGGCTTACATAGAGGCACAAGTGTTTGCCCAGGTGCATATTATCCAGTTGGCATAGGACCAGTTGATGAAAATTGTATAGTCTTTCTAGAGGCCTTTGACAAGGTCCCTCAGATGAGTAAACTGAAAAAACTAAGTTGTCATGGGGTGAGAGGCCAAGTAATGTAATGGATCAAAAACTAGCTATGGGTTTATTTTCATGTACAGCGCTACAGCGGCACACATGCGAGAGCTTGTGATGGGAGAGCTTCTCCCATCGGCGTAGTTAATCTACCTCCCCAAGAGACAGTAGCTGTGTCAACAGGAGAAGCTCTCCCGCCAACATAGCGCTGTCTACACAGGGGGTTAGGTTTGTATAACTGTCGCTCAATGGTGTGGATTTTTCACACTCCTTGTTACCCGCACACTCTAGGGCACCCACTGTTTCCCAGTTCCTAGGGCTCAAGATGTAACCTGGTTGATTTACGCACCCACACCCTTACTCAGTTCCAAGGGTTCAGGGCATACTTTTCTGCAGGTTGCAGGATCGTTTTACAAGTGAAAGAGCCTTACATAAAAATATCCTTATCCTCTATTTATTAACAATTAGCAAGCAAAATATACATGCTAAGCATACAATGCTATGCTCACCAATCCTGATTATGCAGGCAGAGTTTCCCTGTTGGCCAGGCAAGGTCAATCTCTTCTGGGTTCTGTGGCTGCATGTCACAGTTGTGCAGAGGATTCTTGGCAGCTCTGATTTTAGGCTGTGTCTTGAGGGTATGGGGGTGCGTTCTTCTTCTTCTTTCAGGTCTTTCCTTCTTTTTATTCTTCTTTTCCCTTCCTTTTCCTTCCCAGCTGGTCTCCTTCTTGGACTTCAGTTTATAAAGTGAAACTTGAGTCCTGCTTAGCTATACCTTAACCAATCATTTTACTAAAATATTACAAAATAATTCTTTGACTAATCCTAACATATTGTGAAATCATTCTTTACCCAATCATACCCCACCACTTTAGTTGATTTAAATCTTGTAAAATTAATTATGCAGCAGACAAATAATCAAAGAATAGACAGCTTAAGAGATTCCTTGCTTATTTGGTGATGGTGGGTATTATTAGGAGGGGCACCTTCTTAACAGCCCAATATTACATTGTGATAGGACTTTCTGCTTCTTGGCTCATGGCTGCTGCTCTCCTAATATGGTTGCATAAAAAGGCCTCAGACCTTACATCTGGAGCAACATAGTTATACTGATATTGGTCTGTAGTGTTAACCTGGCCTAAGAGAAAGAAAACAAAATGTAGGAATAAATGGTCAAATTTCATCAGGGCAAAAGATTAATAACAGTGGGGTTCCACAAAGTTTTCTACTACAACCACTATTGTTCATTAAAATATCTATTGATGAGCTAGAAAGGGGTTGAGGAAAATTTTCAGAAAACACAAAATTATTAAGGTTAGTCAAATCCAAGGAAGACTGTGAAGAACTCGAGAGAGACTTAACCAGGTTAGGTGACTGGGTAACATGATGGCAAATGAAACTCAGTGTTGATAAATGTAAAGTAACACATATTGAAAAGGAAAAGATTAAACTGAACGACTACTGAATACAGATTACAAGTTTTAAATTCATAGTATCAACTGAGGAAAAAGACCTGGGCATTACTGTGGGCAGCTCTATAAAGACCTCTCTCAATGTGCAACTATGGTAAAAAAAAATGTATAAGGAATGGGCTGGAGAATAATACAGAATATATTAGAATGCTATTATATAAACCCATGGTTTACCCTAATCTGGAATACTGTGCGCAGTACTGGTTACCCCATCTCATAAAGGATATTGCAGAATTTAAGGAGACTCAGTTAAGCTTGAAGAGAATAATTAGGGGAATGGAACAGCTCTCCAGTGAAGAAGAAGAGAAAAAGACTGGGATTGTTTACTTTAGAAATAGGATGGATAAGATGGGACATGATAAAAGTAGGCAAAACAGAAAGTAGAGAAGGGGTTTATGTTCTCCCTGAGTCATAATACAAGAACAAGGGATCTCTACAATGAAATTAAAAGGCAGCAAATTCAAAACTAATAAAAGGAAACATTTTTTCCACATAGTTCATAATTAGACTGTGGAACTCATTGCCACATGATGTTGCTCAGGCAAGGAATTTAGAAAGATTCAAAGAGGGATTGGACATTTATACAGATAAGAATTCCAGAGTTATAATAGTTAATGCTTAAAAAAATCTATGGGGTTTGGGACCTTATGTTTCAGGGATAAGTCAATCTCTAACTATTAGGGATCGGGATGAAACTTTCATGGGGCGGGAGCAGATTATCTCACAACTATCTACTTTGGAGTTTCCTTGACCTTTCTCATAGATTGACAGATTCCAAAGCCAGAAGGGACCACTGTCTACATGTCATGATCATGTAGTCTGACTTCCTGCATAACACAGGCCATAGAACTTTTCCAGAATGATTCCTAGAGCATATCTGTGACTGGTTCAGTCACAGAGACTTCCCTCAAGACTGTCACTCAATGAGCTGGGATACCACTGAGAACAACCCTTCTGCCAGAACAGGTGGCCTTCCACTACTGTTTTGCTAAGTTAGACACTCCAGTCAGCTCCAG
Source organism: Trachemys scripta elegans (assembly GCF_013100865.1). NCBI lineage: Eukaryota > Metazoa > Chordata > Testudines > Emydidae > Trachemys > Trachemys scripta. The sequence continues at coordinate 38,360,628 of NC_048308.1, read as the reverse complement.
CACAGACCCAGAAGTTGGGCCACACCTCTTTGCAGTTCACTGAAACTGAGATTCACTCAGCCCAGGGGCTTCTCAGTTAACAGGGACTTTCCCAGTGCCCAGTGTTCACCCCAAATAAATCCGTTTTACTCTGTATAAAGCTTATACAAGGTAAATTCATAAATTGTCTGCCCTCTATAACACTGATAGAGAGATATGCACAGCTGTTTGGTCCCCCTGGTATTAATCACTTACTCTGTGTTTATTAATAAACAAAAGTGATTTTATTAAGTATAAAAAGTAGGATTTAAGTGGTTTCAAGTAATAACAGACAGAACAAAGTAAGTCACCAAGCAAAATAAAGTAAAAACACGTGAGTCTAAGCCTAATACATGAAGCCTCAGAGATGTTTCAATAAGCTTCTTTCACAGACTAGGCTCCTTCCTAGTTTGGGCCCAATCCTTTCCCCAGTACAGTCCTTGTTAATTCCAGCAGACATCTCAGGTGGTAAGCAGGGGTTTTCTCATGACTGGCTGTCCCTTTTGTCCTGCTCCACCCCCTTTTATAACTTTGGCACAAGGCGGGAATCTTTTGTCTGTACTTGTCCCCACTCCCACCTCATCAATGGAAAAGTACAAAGATTAAGATGGATTCCAGTATCATGTGAGATTGTCATATGATCTGTGAGACCCCAGCCTCCATTCTTCCTGGGCTGGCCCACATGTACACAGGAAGGTTTGCAAGTAAAAAGAGCATTTACAGTTCATTGATTCTGAAGCACCTTAATGACTTCCACTTAATATGTTTACATCAGTAATACAAGTTTATATCTTATTCTCCTAATTCCAGATATAGAAATAATACATGCAAACAAATAGGATGAACACATTCAGTAGATTATAAGCTTTGTAATGATACCTTACAAGAGACCTTTTGCATAAAGCATCTTCCAGTTACATCATATTCACATTCATAAGAATATTTTCATAAAGCATATGGAGTGCAATGTCACAATATCTTTTAGAAAAACTTCTCTGAAGTATCTGATGCTGTTCACTAGTGGAACAGGATATTGGATTAGATGGACTACAGGGCTGATTCAATATGGTAATTCTTATGTTCCTAAATTCCTGCATGAAAGATAGCTAAGCAGATTTATATCATTGGGAGTCATTTAAGACACTTCCAACCTGTGTAATTATGGCCTGGTCTACACTGGGGGAGGGGGGGCAGGATTGATCTAAGATATGCAACTTCAGCTACGAGAATAGCGTAGCTGAATTCAACATATCTTAGATCGACTTACCTCCCGTCCTCACGGCACGAGATCGATGGTCACGGCTCCCCCATTGACTCCGCTTCCGCCTCTCGCCCTGGTGGAGTTCGGGAGTCGACGGGGAGCGCGTTTGGGGATCAATTTATCACGTCTAGATGAGACACGATAAATCGATCCCCGATAGATCGATTGCTACCCGCCAATCCGGCAGATAGTGTGGACGTACCCTTAGATGGGACAGTCAGAGGACTGAATGTGTAAAGAAGAAAAGGAGTGTGAAGTATGCATTGGAGTGGGGTGGGGTCATGATCAGCAGTTATTGCTGTTCTAAATATGATGCCATCACTGTCCAGGACCTAAAAGAGTGAGCAGAGCTGTATAGCTATTTAATGATATTTTAAAACTTGTACTGTCCTTTTTTAGGAACCTTCATATCAAATAATAAAATTTGTGGTGCCACTGTAAGAGCCATTGCTGCATTCTCTATTGTGTGCAGTGATGTCCTTAAACAAAAAGTGCACACAAATTATGTCATTGCAGGTCCAAACTTGTAGCCAGCGAAGCCAGCAGAAAAAAAATCTCATTTCTGTCAGTGGGTGCAGGATCTGGCAGAGTAAGAAGTCTTATTATTGTGACTTCTTTAAGGCAAATGTGAATCTTGGTATGAAGCACTGGCAAGCTACAGAATCACTGACCTATTTTAAAAATGTACTAATAGGTAACTGACTGGCTGTGACTACTGGGAAAAAAAGGTGAATCTTGTGTAAATTGACTCTCTACCCCATCATGGCTTCTGTTAGACTGTTTCCTCTAGCTTCAGCCAACTGACAAGAAGCATTCCATGTAGTCTCCTGTCACTCAGCAATAAAGCTTGTATAATAGCATAATTAAGGAATTGTTCTTAGAAAACAAATATTTAAGTCATGTTATCAGAACTGTGCACATTAAATACTCACATTTTTGTAGTTCTTTCTCAGATTCCTTACAGAACCATTCAAATACAGTTTTTGTTGACAAAACAATGTCTTTCAAAGAAGAAAAGAAAACATTGGGATACTGAATGAAGAATAATCCTTCCAAACTAAATATGAATTATAATCAAGTTTTATGTGATGAGGAATTTAAAAAAGAAAAGATAATTGCTTTTCAATTCCATAAACGATTGTTAAAAATGAGAAAGCACAAAATGGTTACATTTTCCTGTGATTAGAAATGCTCTCTAGAGTGCATTTTACCACAAATTAATAGTTTCTACCTTTTAAATCATAATTTTGGTTTTCTGCTAAATACTATTACACTAATTACATCAGTGATTGAGTCTTTAACCATTAAATCTTTAAATACTGTACACACAGGAAAATTAAAAGTAAATCTGAAAAAATGAGTTAGGAAAAACGCTAATACTATTAAAGCTCCTATGCATACTTAAAGCATAATTGTTAAAACTTTGACCTTTAAAAAATTGAAATTCGGTTTCTTTCCAAGGATTTTACTCTCAAATTACAAAGGGCTTGTGTAGCATTTGCATGGACTAAAAATAAGCCATTTTAATATTATACATGTATAGATGTTATTTTAAAAGAAATGTTGATGCAGAATTGCATGACTTACTAAGCAATCAGAGTCTATAAGAATAATTTTGGCAGTTTTTGTTAGAAGAATTTCTGATACTATATGAGGAGGGAGGTTATTAAAAAGAAGCATCAAGCAGACATTTATTTTGCTAAAATGTGGTACTTGTGAGATGGACCCAGGATCACTTAGTGCAATGCTTCCCAGACTTGGGGCTTGGAGACCCACCATATTTGTTCATGGCAGATTTGGATCCTAGCCTTTCTCCTGCCCATATCACCTGGAATTGTTGTGTGTCACCTCTTTTTGTCCATTCTTTCTCCCCCATTTTTGTCTGTTCTCTTTTGTATTGTTTTCTGAATTTGGGGTTTCCTTTCCATTTTTATTCAGTTATTTCCCATTTTCTCTCCATCCTTTTTTTCCTTCTCTGTCTGTCTGTGAAGGACTCAGGTCTTGGTCTCTCTCTCAGTCTCAGGTCTCAGACTCTCTCTCAAAAATTTAGTCTCCCTTCTCTCTCCCATCCTACTTCTCATGCCACTCAATCTCTGCCAGTCTGTCCTCTTACATTGTCCCCCCTCTTCTGGTCTTATGGGAGCCAATCAGAGACAGGAGCAGAAGTGCAGCCTTTGTATCTCAGACACTTTTTCTTTTCACTGCCATTTCCTTAGCCTGAGTAATGCTGGTGGTTTGATGTAGCTGGAACAACCTCACTACCCATAAAGTGATCTTGTATACCGTTAGGGGAATTCACCTTATTGTTTGGGAACCACGACTGGATAGAGCTACGTGATGTGCAAGCTCATAGATCTAGCAGTGCCTCATAAGTCCAACAAGCAATATTCCTGCTTAGTTGAGTCTTGGGTCCTTTTGAAGAAAACATACCAATTGTTTCTAGTTAGCAACACCTGTTTTCTTCTATTCTTATCTCAAAGTACTTAATTGGATTCAAGTTCACTGGTCAAATACCAACTGTATTAAAGTTCTATTTTTCTCTCTGGTGTTGTATCGCATGGTGCTTATGAGCTATTCACATGCAGTTTAACACTGCTGTCATGGGACTGCCATGGAATAAATCAAGAAAGCATTTCTCATTTCCCAGGCTTATTTGCTAGTCTTGCTTTGAACCTGCTTGAGTGTGAATAGTTGAAAAATATATCCATGAAGTTGTCATCATATGGTCCTATAGTTAACCTTAAACATTACCCAATGCCTATCCTGTTACTATTGATGTTGGTAAAAATAGAGGAAGATGAATGAAGCCACATGATATAGTGCCAGATAAGTGATGAAATCACATACCTATGTTAATGTGCTTTGTATTTGCAAATTGGTATTCAAAGCTAAGTCAGATCTGATAGGATTGGACAAGCATACTTTTGTTCTCTAGTTGCTGGGTTTGAATACGTAAGTTGTTAGCAAGTAATGTCTGCCATGTAAATTCTTTTGGTTTAAAAGAAAGAAAAAGCATCTAGCAATATTGAATTATTTTCATTTCTTTTTTAACATAAAAGAATGGCTCCAGAATCCTTAGTGCCTGTGAGAAATTTCCTAGGACCAAGTGCTTTAGTCAATGGAAAATTTACTATGAACAAGTGCTTTAATCAGTAGTTATTGGATATTATGCATCTATAAAAACTTCCCACCATTCCCTTTCCCAAAAGCTAAAAGAAGACCCTCTCCCACTCTGTGAATTTACCATACAATTTGCTGTTTTGGAACTGAGATGTTAAGTTGATCCAGAAATTTGGAGCGATTTTTACCACAGTCACATGAGGTAGAATTCACCTGTGGGAGGATTTTCAGAAGTGCCTATGTCATTTAGGCACACTCACTTTGAAAATCTCACCTGGGTGAAAGTCAATGGGACTTGTGTCCAGAAATTAGATGATTTTGAAAGTCCCACCCTCCCTCTTCCCACACAAAACCTATCAACTAACTTTCAGATTTAATCCTATTTGGAGGTCTTAACTGGAATGTAAGTGGTGAACAGGCCTTTTGTAGCATCGCTGCACGGGGTTGAATTTCACCCATGCTAAATTAGTGGCAAATATAGAATTTAAAATAGGCAGGTGGGGCTTGTCAGCCATGGCAGGCACTACACCTAGGAAAAGGAAAAATCTGACTTCAAACCGACATCAGGCTAACCAGCTGCATTGTAAGAAGTTGTGCTAATCACACTTGCTCTAAACTATAGGTCTGCACCGCCAACCCTGGCTAACAGGACAAGGTGAAGCAAGCTGCTGTTGGCATCTCCCTATGTGCTCAAACTCCATTGCCTTACTGTAGGGTACAGGTACCACAAATGGGAATCAGATCTAGGTGATTTTCCCCTAGATTTCCAGCAAATATTTTTTCAAACAAAAAGGATCATTTGACATTAGTTAAGGTTGATCTCATCAGTAAACTAAACCATAAGAAATTAGGAAAATACAAAGTTAAGGTTTAAAAATGATTAAAAGGTTGCAAAGTCTAGCACTCTCAAATTAATGAACGTTGCCCATACAATTTTGATTTGGCCCCCTTGTGCATGTGCATTATGATAGTGTTTAATTACATAATCCTCTCTTATTTTTCCACAGGACTACTCCCTCATGCAGTGCGCAGGATGGATATGCTCTGGAGATGAATTGGGGTTGTGAGGGGAAGGAGTTTATTGTCTCTAGAACACCTGCTTCATTTGTTGCAGAAGTTAGAAGGGTTATAGTTAATGAGGTAGTGGACTGCAAAAAAAGAAAGGATGGTCTTGTAGTTAGGCTAGCCAAATGTCACCCTGGAGACTTGGATTTTATCCCTGCTTCTGACACTGAGTTCCTCTGAGATGCTAGGTGAGTCAGTGGCACCAACCTTTTCACGGATAGTCACTTCTGCTTGTAATTAAAGGCTATATCATAATGCTACACACATGGGGGCCGAATGAAGGTTGTATGGGCAATGTTCATTCTGCCATTTCCTAGTGTGAGAGTGCTTGACTTTGCAACATTGTAAATCTTAACTTTGTATTTCCTAATCTTTTTATGGCTTAGATTATCGATGAGAGCAGTCTTAATTAACATCAAATGAAGCTTATTATTTTTAATAGAAAACAAATATGTTTATATTTGCTATGTATATTTTACAGGTATTGTTATCTTTGTGAAATTCCTTCTTTCACCACTCAGTGCTATTGACCCATATATTGAAGATAATTAAATTATATTGTATTTAAACAAAACATGTTTTTTTTAATCCAACTTTAGTTTTACTGCAACTTCTAAATGAATTTTTTTAACATTGTATTGGCAGTGTTGCAGTTATGTTGGTCCCATGTTATGCGATAAGGTGGGTGAGGTAATATCTTTTGTTGAACAAAAGTTGGTCAAATAAAAGAGTTGCCTCATTCATCATGTCTCTCATTTTAAAAAACAAACAAATGTGTAACAGAAAACTGAGGGACTCATCTCTATAATTTTCCACTTTTTAAAAAAAGGTACAAATTCAGACAGCCATAGCCCCCAGTTTGTAAGAAGCATCTAAACAATGTACATGAAAAAAGCTGGAATTTTGTTTTCATGTAGCCCTTTTTGAGGAAAATAACAAACTATAGAGAAGAACCAGTATCACCTACCACAGTACAAACCAAAAGGAGAACAGCAGGAGCTTATCCGAACCCAGTCTGCTTTCATTACGTGACCCTTGTTTGGAAGTCTGAGGGAAATCCCTTAACAAAGGCAGCTGTTGCCATGACAACAAGGGCATTAGTGACTCTCTCTAAGTGGACAAATGAACTGAAGAGATGGAGTGATAAGTAGCTGATTATATATCACAATGTTACGCCTCAGGTAGTGTCAGCAGGTAGCTGATATACACTGTGTGGAAAAAACACAGGCTTTTCCAGTGTTCTGGTTTTCCCAAATTTCCAAAACAAAAGCCAAAACCAAGAATATACAAACAAACACAAAATAGACAGTAGAGATATATACATATTAATTAGTGGCTGAAGTTTGGTTCAAATTGCCCATTGCATATTTACAAAAGAAGGTGAGCCACTGAAGTACAGACTCTGTGAAACAGAAAATTCAGAAGCAACCTTAACTATGGTTTCACTACTATGAGACCATAATATTGGTGGCTGCAGCGACATGTATAGCTATTTCTTACTTCATAGGGATGGAAGACCACAGCCATGCTCCCAAGTGTAGGTGAGGTGCTACAATTATAAATTGCAAACAAACAGCAGACTAGAAAAAAGAATAAAATAAGTTGAAAACTAAAACATTTCCTGATGTATAATCATGAAAAGCAAAAATCCTTGCTAGGGCTGGTCAAAAATTTTCCTATCAAAACCTTTTTATGGAAAAATCAGATTTTCTACTAAGCAAAATTTTACTCAGAAAAAGTGTCAGCAATCTTTGGAAAATTTTGAGATTCTGTTGAAAAAACAAAGTTCTGAAAACCAAAATGTTTTCAGTTTTTGGCTGAAAACTTCTATTTTTGTTTGCTCAGCAAAATGTCAAAATTTTCTTTAGGGGACTAAAAAAGACATCTTTGGCCAGTTTTAGTCCTTACCTTTATCATCGACCCACAGCCAATCTTACAGCTCTTAGTGAGCAAAAATGTTTGCTAACAACTAGTTATGCGTGAAAATGTGTACCAGTGGTACCTGCCTAACACTGAAAAAATATAATAGGTATTTTCTTTCCTATTTTGGGGTAATTTTATCTTATTTTGTAGCAATATGCGCAAACGAATGAGTGCCTTATCTGTATTACTTGAAAACATTTAACTAGTTTTACATTTTTAATTTTTCTCTTCTAGGTGAAATTCACGCTTACACAAGAAATTATGGGTTAGATTTACTAGTACACTCTGGCTGTTTTGCACTGCTGCAGCAATGGAAGGCAGCAGTAAATCTGGCTTACCTAGCTGGAGCATGTCTATGAATCTGGCCTTCTTTTTCTACATTATATTCAGAGTTGGTCAACATAGCCAGTAAATTACACATTAAGTAGTGTTTCCAAAAAGAACAGGGCTAGCATTTGAGGAAGAGTCTGTCCACGATTCAATGTTTTGAGTATATTACATGTTTTTATAAAAGTGTCCATTCAGTGTTGTGCCTGTAACATGTAGAGGCAAACCCTGCAGCCTTTTTACAGGCAAAACTCCCATTTATGCCAATGAGAATTCTGTCTGCATAAAGACTGCAAGGTTTGGTCCATGATGAGTTGTGCCAATGATTCCCCTTACATTTTACCAGCAATCTAATCAGATACTATTCTAGTGACAGCAAGCCAATTTACAACTAAAAAAAAAAGACATTGAAGGGCTTCACCACATATGGATTTGATTTGCAAATTCTTTCAGTTTCATGTCTTATAAGTCAAAATCAGTAAAATAGCAATATATAGAAACGTGTATATGTCCTCCAAGGCTAGGAATCAATCTTGCAGTGGGCAAGTTTATATGATTTTTAAGGTACAAAATTTATATGATTACATTCATAAAGGTGGAACTCAGTCAGGAAAAAAATATTGAGATTCTTTGCCCTCTATATACTTGCATTTAATACTGTTTGATCTTTCCCACTGATGCATGTAATTTACAGCAAAGAGAAGTGTATGTATGTGCATATACCTATATATAATCATAGTTTCATATATATATATATATATATATATATACACACACACACACACACACTCTCCAAACTAGTATAAATCATATATAAAACGGATACATATAGTTTGGAATATATATATTCACACATATTTAGTATTAGTCCATGAGAATGAGTGAGGTGCACTAGCCTCATGAATTTGAATTTTGCTAGCACTGCATAAATAGCTGGGGTTGTAAAATCTGAATTAGCTATTTTAGATTCCTGCTCAAGATTGTCATCTTGTACTTAGATAACAAAGCATGCAAAAAAGAAGATTGCTGCTTAGTGGTTACATTTGTAGTGTTATTGTAACCATGCTGATCCCAGAATGAGAGAGAGACAAGATGGAAGAGGTAATAGCTTTTATTGGACCAACTTCTGTTTATGAAAGAGACAAGCTTTTGGGCTCCACAGAGCTAAAGGAGAGTTCTATGAATCTCGAAAGCTTTCAACAACAGAGGTCCAATAAGAGCTATTACCTTACCAACCTTGTCTCTAAATTTACTTTTGAATATTTATCATAAGGCTTAAAGTAAAAACTATAAGGCACCATTTTAAATATAGAAGGTTAAATGCAGCATTGTTAACCCAAGACAACTTATCTCAATCTCCCCATCAGCCTCTTCCCCACAGCCTCCACCAATCAGGGATGCATGACAAAAATTTAAGACAAATTATTTTAAATGGCAAGTTTACAAGTTGAGTATCATGTGTTCCCTAATTCCCAATGGCTGCAACCATAAGGCAATGCAATAAATCTTCCGCTAAGCACTGAAAATAAACTTAGAAAAAATCTGGAAAATGACTGGTTAGATGTTTGTGATGTTCCAGCACCTGGGCAAAAGGGAAAGACTGAACAGAGAAAGAAATGTGTGATTTCCAATGACCCCTGTTCAGAAACATACTTAAGCACCTGCCTAACTTTAAGTTTGTGACCAATAAGATTAACAAGGAACCATTGGGACTACTCATGTGTTTAAAAGGTTAGACACATGCTTAAGTGCCTTCCTGAATAGGGGCCAATACTTTTAATAATGTGAAAATGACTCTCGTTCTGCTCTTCTTAACATACCATCAATTTGAAAATAAAATACCTAACACTTAAGCTATCTTGGAAAAATGGAGATAGGTTAGAGACATAAATGGTGATATACAGCAGGTGGTGTAAATATGAGATTGGCCAAGATCTGTACCATGTATGAGATAAGGTAAAGGACTTATGCTAATGCATACTAGCATAAAATGAGTTTAGTCAAGCATGGCTTTACGCACACCATTTGAAAATGTTTTATCACCATATAAAATACATGTAATTTCCATATGCAAATAGTCCTATTTAATTAAATTGGAAAGACTCAATTTTCCCTTCTGTAATTGGCTTTGGCCACCAGACATCATGCTAATAATGAATTGCAGTTTCCTTTTACAACACATCTGCTAGTGGTGGATGACAGGCATTTGGCATTAGTGATATCCCAAACCCTGACACAAAAGTGTTTATTTTTTCTGATTTTATTCATTTCCTGCCAGTTAAAAAAAACACCCTTCCAAAAACTGCATCAATTCATAGTGACCCCTATAATATAGCAGTGTTGCTTTAAGAAGATGAAAGTATTTTGAAGTGAACTACTGTTCAGGATTTATAAAAAGGGATTCAAAAGTTACTTAGTAATCATGGGAATGCTATTTAGGCAGGGATAATTTTAGTGATGTTTGTAACATATTTGTAGACAACCTTAGAGGGAACATTTCCAATAATAAAACAAATTTGAGACTAGATGGAGCAGTTTTTGCATGCCTTTATATACAAAGAAACATAGAATAGATGTGAAGAAAACCTTTATTCTGATACTACAAACAGTCTGTTACCTTCCTGAAGTGCCAACTTTCTCCCAGCACTACTGTGCTATTTTGGGGATCACCCAGACCAGTAAGGGTTCTGTCACCACCTGCCTCATAATTTTGGATGCCTTAATGCTATGCTGCTATAGCTTAGAGATCTGACCGCAGTAGCATAAAGGTCTCAACCCTGGCTTCCACCATCCTACTTACTCCTTGCAGAGTGACTTCAACAACTACTCTGATCCTGAGTCCCCCAAATCCATCTCCCCAAATTCTTAACTACCTTCCACTTTATTGCCCCCCAGAGGAAGGAAACCTGCCCCCCCCCATTATCAGTTCACTTTGGCATACATATGCCATACAGGTGGCACACCAGAGACCTGCTTCTCGTAGAAATAAACAAAAGTTTATTTAATAGAAAAATCACCAGAGGTGAAACAGAAGAAAAAGCAAACACATACAAGTTACACAGAAAATATGAAGGCAATCTCAGGCTTTATGCTTCTACATTAGCTAAATTCCCTTTTCTAATACAAGTTACCTGTTGCCTCTGAAGAGTTTCCTAGCCTGCCCTCTATCCTAGAGGGGATCCAGTGTTTCATGGACAGCTTCCCACTTAGATGCTGGCCCTGAGTTTCTGGATAGCCTTCACTTCAAACCTCTTCCCTTTTGTCATGAGGGTGTACCTCTCACCACTGGCTGGCACCTCCTCCTGGTCACTTTGGGGATTAACTCAAGGCCAACACCCCCATCTGCAGTTTGCACACCGTCAGTCTGACTCTCCATTCTTAGTTTTTCAATACAGTGCTTTTTTTTTTTCTTTTTTTTTTTCAGTTTCAACATCTTTCCATTAACTTTAATGTCCATTGTCTTTCCCTGGGTTGTACAATGCTAGATGCCTGCAGTTAGTTTTGTGTAAAAAACTAGCCTGGGAGGTGACCCTTCCTGCCTGATTACTTCACCCCCTGTTGTGAGATGCTGCTGCAGTTGCATCCTAGTTAGTTATAATGTTCTACACATATACACATGCATATGTTCATAACCATAACTTGTATACAGCTCTTCTAATGGCCATCGAGTTCAGAACATTACACACTTTCATAAAAGATCTTACTTGACATATATTTATGCACAATAACATTCTATATAATCAGTTGGTTCAACTGTGTATTCTTTGAGTTTCAGTCTCCCTGTTCTCCCCTTGGGGTGTCTGGACCCTGATTGTCACAGCTACTTGTTCTTAAAAGTACAGTATATATATTTTTATACTCAAAAAGAATGCAGGAGTGGCACAAAAGAAGTGGAGTTGGGCCAGATAGTGTGTCCATGAGTTTTTAGGGAAGGAGCTAGAGTAAGAGTAGGTTAAGGTTTCTTATTAAACAGGACAAAAGGAAAAACTTTGATGTATTCCATCCAGAGAGGCAATAAAGGAGGAGACATCTCAATTCCCCATGGGACTTGAATTACATTTTTTTCAGTGATCCAACTCATTCTCAACACCATGTAGCACTGGACCACTAATATGTGTGGGCAGCCATAACATGGGGGCTTCCTATGGATGCAGGTTTGGCATCATTGCCTGAACTGGCACTGATAATACAACCATGCCAAGTGAATAGTAAAGGAAGGCCATTCTCCCCTTCTGACCTGCAAATACTAGTGGGACATTCCATGCAACGTGTGCACCTACAGTGGAACTTGTGTTAAGTGGTTACTAAAAGAATCAGTAAATTGGCTGCCTAATGAAACTGGTCCCCTAATAAAAGTGGAGGAGAATTGTATTGAGTAAGCGTGGGGTATTATGGGGCAGCCTTTTAATAAAGGAGGTTGCCTAATAAAGTGGGGTCTCGTGAATTTCAATGTACTTATAATACTTGAAGAATAAGAAAAATTAGATGCCAAAAATCCTCAGACTGATTTGTACCTAACTAAATGCAGTCTCTCTCATGGAGTACTTCAATTTTTCTTTCTTTAAATTCTACCTACAAGATGGTGTTTTGGCTGTACACTTCTCAAAAAGAAGTTGAAAAGGTGGATGCTTACACACAAGAAAAATATACTTTAGGCACTTTATGAGGACTTGGCATATTTGGGGGACAGCAAAATAAAGGCTGCTGTACACCAAAATATATACAAGATCAAAATCCTGTGTCTTCTTGGATCCAAGCTGATTATACATTAAACAGCAATGCATGCAAAATTCCCACTTCAAAACAAATCTAACTAAAGCATTATACAGTGAATTCAGTATTGCAAGTCAATTGCACTCCCACATATAGTTAGCATTGTTGAAAAATTAGAAGAGCAATGTGATAAACCAATATCTTACATTTCCTTGGTTAAAAAAGTTGCAACAGATTTGTTTTTTAACGTAGTTTTAGTTCATTTTCAACTATTGTTACATTAGTTTAGTGAGAATGTTATTCACAGATATACATAAGTGCCTTTCCAGCTGTACAAGTGAGAGGCTACAGTGATTGTTCTGCCTGTTAGTTATGAAAAGATATGTAGCCATGAATATTAGAGGAAGTGTTAATCAAGCACATTAGGATGACCCCAGTCACTTGTCTGTATTTTCTATCAGTATTGCACTTGCTCCAGTTGTGATGACTGATACATTTCTAGTCAAATTTGTCTGTTTTGCCAAGTTCATTGAAATAGTTTCCTAACGACTTTAGTCATTAACAGAACATACATATTATAAACACCCTCAGTATTGGGAATTAACTATGATACAGCAGCATTTGATTAAGTGTATCCTACTCTCCAGCCCCTTAATGTCATGAAAAAGAGGCTGAGGGTTGAACTAGGGAATTAGAAAACTTGCATTTAACAGGTATACAAAGAAATCCCTTATTTAAATTTTTACACAGGGAAACTGAATGGTTCAAAAAACTGGTAACAATGTGAAGGATTAAGAAAAATATCTGTCTTTTTTCATTCTGTGTAAAGAACTAATACACTGTTATGGAGTTAAATACACATTTATGAATAACAATAGTTTTTTTCAGTTTTAGGTCACCAGTCTAAATATCGGACAGGTCAATAGTTATTGAAAGTTGTTATCATTTGCTACTTCTTCACTGGTTTCTGTGAAATGTGTTGATGTCTCTGTAAAATTCATATCAGTGCCTAGATCACATCTACCATCATATTTGGTACTGACTGGCATCTTTGGAAGGCACAAACCATCATGGAGACTGTACTATCCTTTCACTCCAATAAGTGATCCCTCCATGTCAGAGTTGAGGCACATAGCAGAGTAATGTGGGGAAGCTTGCACAATGTTGCATCTACTGGTTCTCCGAAAGCAATAGGCAGATATAGTATGCAACTAAATTTTGAATTTGGACAAAATAAGTCCTTATTACTAGATGCCCCAAATTCTGACACAATTTGGAACAACTTGACTTAGGAAGTCAAGCACTGGAATGTCTGGACTCTTGTAAATGTGTGTAGGTTGTCTTATTTCTAACATGCCTGGAAGCAGAGTACTTAGGCACTAATCAAATCAGAACAGAGGTGAATCAGCAGCAGTTTGTCTGCTTTGTCTATGCAGTCAATATCACACCCTCATGAGCCAGTTTTAAAATGATTTCTGAGCTTCTGCATACAGCTACTATAAACTGTGCTAAAATACTGAACCCATCAGCTATAACACACCTGACAAGTATGACTTTCTTGAGATGTGACACAGAGCAAACATCTTTTTTAAGAAGATCTTCAGCTGAACTGCAGGCACACTAAACTAACCAAGTGAAACAGATGGTATGATGATGATCTCATGTTGTAGTCTAGACAGGCTGATAAAATGACTGCATAACAGAAAGAAATGAGTCTCTAAATAGGATAAAATACACATTTTGGTGAAGATAAGAAACAATAAGGTTTGGCAGGGTTTAAAATAACAATTAAAAATAATAAATCTGAAAATGCTTTTTTGGAAAACATCTGTCAGTCGTGTTTGCCCTTTGATGCTGTGTGAAATAATTTTGACTACGCCAGAAACTTAAATTAATTAAAAAACATATGCACCTGTTGGATACAGAAGTAAATCTGTAGCCACCCAAGATCCCATAGTTGTTACTGTGTTCTACTCTGTGGCTGCTGTGAACTTCGTGGACTGCACTTAAGCACATGCTTAACTTTAAGGACACTCCTAAATCCCGTTGCCTTTAAAGTTAAGCATGTATCTAAGTGCTGGTCTGAATGGAGATGCTTTTCTCAACTGGGGCCTCTTTAAGGACCATATGTTCTGTGCAAAACTAGCACAGTAGCACTAAACATCCAGAAAATGGGTGAGTGAACTCAAAGTAGTATTAGTGCCATCTGGCCCTGCACATTAGACGCCTTCAAAGGACAGTGGAGTTGCTGGTTGACTTAATAACCAACATTTCTCTGAGACTCCTGGATGGGCCCTTCTCATCCTGTGCCCCCATGCAGACAGTGGCACACATCCCTAATCTGGTTCTTACCATTTGTTAGGAAAATCCAAGTGGGTGCTTTATGATTTTTCAGTACACCACAGATATACATTCTTTGTCTATTCTTTGTTTATTTATAAGCCTTTCTTTTCAATTTCAGGGAGCATTTTTGCTGTTATAGGTTTTATTTCTTTTTTGTTTTATGGAGTTTTAATTTTTTTTTTCATGATTTAATCTGAAATATCCCATAGCTCAATAATCTGATCTGGCATGCTTATGCAAGAAGATGCTAGGATTAGAAGCAAGTGCCATATAATATTCAAAAGCTGGTAATCTCTCCTATACAATAGTATGAAACTCTCATTTTTAGCTATGGTGGAGAAATTCAGGCTAAAGTATATAACTGTTTGAGGCCTGAGTATTGCTCATCCTGCACCACTGATCCAAGTAATTTTGGAGAAAGAAGGAAGCATTTTTCTGGTAGCTGTTTTTTTTAAATGGTTATTGTTTGAAACAGTTCAGAAGTTTGGAATGTTAGAAGCAATCCAGAAGGAGATAGATTAATGTGCAGAGAGAAGGTAATGCGGCAAAAGGTTCAAACTAAATGCAATTTATCATGTGATTCCACTATTTTTCACATGGATATTACCATCATATATAGGATGTCAGGTGTTTTTGTACCAATTTTAATTAGTTTTGAATCTCATTTCGTTGATATAAAGAATAGGTGACTTTTTAACTATTAATTTTGTCACTTTTTACATGTATGGTGGGCAGACTGCGCATGTGTGTGAGAAAGAGGGGGAGGGGAAAATACATCATGGTGTGGTGTAATATACAGGCATGAGTTTGGAATTTTTTCATTACCCACAAGTCGCAAAATCACAAATGAGTTATACACATTATCCAGAATGACTGCTGATAAAACCGTTATACATTACTGTACCACACCAAAGTCTGAATTGCAAGAGGGTGGGGTGGGATATGAAGATATACAGACTTAATCCATCTCTCTCAAATTCCCACCTTGTGTTTTGGAATCTAAACTTTAATTTAAAAAAAAATAGAGGATGGATCAGATTCTCAATCAATGTAAATAGGTGTCCTTCCATAATTTCAGTGGAGTTACCCTGATTTACATCAGTTGAGAATCTGAACCTTTGTCTTGAGCCTTTACAGTTGTTAAAAAAAAGTCTTCTAAACACGAATTGAGTATAACTGATGCAGTGATTTCTGCCTAAATTTGCAGACCTTGAAATTGAGTCCAGGGTGCCCAATGGGGCACTCAAAGGAGACCACCTAATGGGTGAGGCCAAACCCCAGAGGGAACCTAGACCAAGGACCCTAATTCCATCAAAATGTGTATGATCCTATTTTGAACATCTGCCCATACCACTGTGACTAGAACTGCAAATGGATAGAGCCTAGTTTGTAGGCACAGTTGGCAGAGTACCATTTTTAATGAAACTCCTGAACCACACCATATGTATTTTGTATTTATCATATATTTCACAGAAATACTATTTTAGGAATATTTTTAAGAAATTTAATTTTATTGGACTATTTATTGTATCCTGTAAAGCCAGGTGGCTAAATACAAGTGTGCAGAGCTCTGAGAGAAAAGTTAAAACTAATAAATGTCAAATACTCCACAAAAGACCTAAAATAGTTTTTTCTTGAATTAAAACTGTGACTCATCTAAAGACTGTTGTCTCGGGCCCTTTCAGGACTGAAAGTAAATGCTGAATTCCATTGGAAAAAGAGGAACCTCCACTTCTCAAAAGGATTAACACCCCCATGCATCAGTGTAGTGGGGCACAATCACCTTAAGATAGCCCCCTTGCATCAGGCATAACTTGGTTGGTATCCTCAGCTCCAGCGCCTCCTGCTGGCTGGCTGTCTGCCTGCCTCTGGCTCCAAGCCTTTCTGTGGCTCAGCCCTCCAACCAAGTCATAATGTTCAAACCCCTTCCAGGGTGTCACGAACAAGTCAAAATGAATCCAAATAATTCTTCTGCCCCTTGGGCTACTGAAATCTTCTCTTTCTACTTACAAACTGAATACCAGGGCTTCCCCTGTAGCATACTTCCCCCATTGTCACCCTGTTAAACCCTAGCTCTGTACTTCTCTCTGCTAGAGAGACCTTCCTCCTCGGCAGTCTCCCTTAACTGGTCTCCTTCAATCCACTTATAGGACTTAGCTCTGCCCCCTCTAGCCAGGGGACAATTAGCTGCTCACCCCGCAGGCGAGGTATTGGACTTTTAAAACTGAAATATTTTTATATCTAGAAAAGGTGTTCTGAAACAGGACTGTACATTGCCCAACCTGGATCCCAGGCAGGGGTAATTTGAGGCAGGAAAGTCCACATTTCGGAGTTCCAGAGGAAGAAATATTTCTCTGGTAGGTTATTTTTTAAAATGGCAGCTTCTCAAGTTAGGAATATTAGCACAAGTCCTGGAAAGATTCTAGGCTTAGAGGAAAGATTCTAGGCATGTGATCAGTGCCTGTGCCTGTGTGGTTTATCACACAGATGTCACTTCCACGTATCTGGAGGTTATGTGAATATATACATATACACCCATATATTAAATACATTACAGCGGCATTGTGCCTTTTGGCAAGCACCCTTTCTGCTAAGCCTTGGGATGTTTTGCTGTACTGTTGGCTACACACCATCCCATTAAAAAAAACATGTGACCTACGCTGATATTTCATTTCCACAGTTACAATAAATTGCTATATTCAGCTTTTCTGTCATTTAAACTGAAGTTCCTATAACAATTTTAAACTATAATTTTTCAGGCTCAACTATACTGTACTCTATTATTAGATGCCTAAACTCCAGTGTAGAGAAATTCTATAGTGAAAGTGAAGCTGTCTTTTCCCCAGTATGATTCAGTCTATCCTTATTTGGTAATCACCCAGGCATACGGTCTGCATCATAACATCTGAGGCATGCATTCTGAATGTATTAAAGTCATCCCTGCTGACACATGGACTAGTTCGATTATATTGGGAGTGATGGGTAGCTGGTTTTTTGGTGCTGGCAAAGAGATATCAAGTAAATAAGTGTTGTAAAAAAAATAATACAGTAGCAGGTTTATGAGACTTATCTAAAGCCCGTTATAGTTCGTGGGAAGTTTTCATTGACTTCAGGGCACTTAGCCAGTGCCCTGCCAATCTGTTTGTGTAGAGAGTTTTCATGAGAAATATTAAAAACTGTAAAGAAAAAGTAAGGCTGTAATAGATGCTGGACCAGAACCTTTTGAGGGTAGTCCTTTATTTTATGGTACAATATACTAGCATTTGATGTAAAAATAGAAAAGGATACTGGACCACTTTCCTCTTCAGTTACATGAGTGCATGTTCACTGGCTTTAACTACCAGAATTTGGCCCACTGTATTAACAATGTAAAGTTATATTTTTTAAAACAGTGTTAAGGAGCAGCTTTGTGCTTTTTAGTCTTGTTGGTTAGCTCTGTTTTACAATGTTTATTTTTTGAGCTGGAGCTAATGTAGTTCAAGACCTTTTAGTTTAAGTATTTGATACTTAAAGGTGTCCCTTAAGTAGAACACTTCAGCCACTGTAAATAGAAGCTCATGCTCCAGTTCCAGTAAACAGAAACTTGAAATGAGCTAACAAGCTTTTCAGTTGGTGGATATTATCTGATCAGTCCTTTATAGTTGGATCCCATGGACTCCCATGATTTTTTATGAGTGTTTAATTGTTGAAGTTACAGTAAGTATATGAAAATTAAGTTTAGTGAAAATAAATAAAAATATTTTCTTTTTCTTCAGTTGTCTAGAAGCATATGCCCTCACTTATTGGATGCAGACCCAGCCTCAGTGATGGATGCTTTCATCACCTCCAAATTGGACTACTGGAACATGCTTTACCTTTGGCTGACTCTGAAGACCACTTTGAAAACTATATCTGGTTCAACAAGCAGGTGCATTGGTGCTAGGTGGAGCTCATCGCACCAATACTCCACACTCAGCTGCAACCGTCTCTCCAAAGCCAGGTGCATTTCAATACCCTGTCCCTGAATGTTTCATTCAAACTGCTAAATGGGACACAGACTAGCTCGCCAAGGCCCTGATCCTTCAAACACTTCAGCAGGAGCATAACTTTACACATGAGGAGTCCCATTAAACTTAGTGAGACTATTCATATCAGTAAAGTTAAGCATGTGCATATATGAAAGATCAGGGCCTAAGAAATGTTTTTTCACTTTACATGGTAATAGGTGCATTCAACAGGGATACTGAGGCTGATGGAGCACAAGGTCAAATTTGAGGGGACTAGCGGCAAGGCATTCTCAGTGGAGGTTCCTCAGCTTTGGAATTAATTTCCACTAGAGATTAGTCTGAGTCATGGCATCTTTATGGTATGATGCAAGACAGCCTCCTGCAAAAAAAAAACTTCTCTTAAAAACTGAATTGTGAAATAGACCCATCTCCATGCTCTAGAAAGTTAACTTTAATATGAGGGGGGAAAAGATGGAAGCTTCATTCATCCTCCTTGAGGATATTGATATACTTCTATATATCAATGTGTGATGATATTCAGATAATACAGGGATGGGTCTCTTTGAAATACATGTGATAGTGATAATAATCTGCCAGGAATTAATGTTTGAGTTTCTTCTGATGTTTTTAGAGTAGTTCTGAATGTGACACTTAGATGTGAAGATAAAAGCCATAGAAGTATTTAAATTAAATTTTACAAATACATTTAGTTCTCTAGTCTCTCTGTTCTATGCTAGTGGCACACAGTTTGGTAATTATTTTTTATTTTTTTCTCCATTTGATTTTGGAGTTGTGACAGTTAGGGTACGTCTATACTTACCTCCGGGTCTGGCGGTAAGCAATCGATCTTCTGGGATCGATCCCGGAAGTGCTCACCGTCGACGCCGGTACTCCTGCTCCGCGAGAGGAGTGCGCGGAGTCGACGGGGGAACCTGCCTGCCGCGTGTGGACCCGCGGTAAGTTCGAACTAAGATAGTTCGACTTCAGCTACGTGAATAATGTAGCTGAAGTTGCGTATCTTAGTTCGAAGTGGGGGGTTAGTGTGGACCAGCCCTAAGGTATTCAATAACCAAATATGGTCCATAAATTATCACCATTATACTCTCTGAGGTCCATGATATTTTTTCCCAGAAGGTCCCAGATATTTTTTTTATTTTGTTTAAAGGATGGTATTCTCTACAGTTTGATCCTGAAGAGCACCTGCAGGGATTTAGCGGCAACATTTAAAACTCTCTCTTGATCCTGTTTTGAATCTTCACCCAGGTTCCTGGCGCAAACATTACTATAATTTCTCTTGTTATTGTTCATTAAAGTGTCCAATATCAATAATTCCAAAACCAGAGGTCATTTTCTTGCATTTCCAACAACATTGTAGCTACATTTCAGTGGTGGATGAACTGATTCCTGTCTATGTAAAGGTTGCAAAGTGCTTTAAGATACTAGTTTACAATGTAATAAATATGTTATATCTAGGTCCTGATCCTTGAAGTGATAGCATATGGTAAGACTGCTGTACCTGTGAGAGGCCTCACTGACTTCCGCCCAGGCCCAGCTGCTTCTTGCTCACACTGCTGTTTGCTAGATTGTGACTCACTCTTCAGGGCATTCTGTATGTTTATACACTTCCCAGTGTAATGGACCCTGATCCTAATAGGGGTATCTATGTGCTATTGTAGTACAAAATAATGAACAATAATTATTAGTGAAACTGGACAGAAGCTGAAAAAACAAAAGGCATTTCCACAGAGAACAGAAATAGACCAGTATGAGACAGACGACTCAGTTTCTGAAGTGACCATTTTGGTTTTAAGATGGAATTTTAATACCAGCTATGAACAACGGTAATTTCAATGTAAAACAAAATGGACTCCAAAAGACATATTAGTTTTCTAGTAAGCTACGAATTGTCTATGTAGAAACTGTCCTGCTAGCTAATCAAATTAGTTTATTTTCTATTGTATGCATTACTTATCATTTATTTTAGCTCCACTCTTTGTTTTTTATTTTGATAGATATAGCTTCTAGTCATTGTGATCCAGACAGAGATATTTAGGAAATTCCAATTCATAGTAGCATCTGGCTTTATTTTATTCTTTTGACATCTCTTTATTGCTAATATTAATTATAAATTCTAAACCAACATCCTTCCAGCCAACCCTTGCTTCTCTCTTTCTGGCTCAATAGAGTCACAAAATCTTGCCTTTTTAACTTTTAGTTAGTCCAATAAAGTGATTTACCTACATCATTGCATTTTTCCCTATTCTTTCTCTAACATAATTACTACTTCTGTTTCAAAAATAAGCACTTAGAATACTTTTGGTTATGTTTTCAAACCACAATGGTTTAGTTTTATACTACAAACCTAAACTCTAGTTTCTGTCTCTGTCTGTCTCTCTCTAGCTAGACTTGGAAGGATAAGAATTTTATCTGTAAATATTGGTAAACACAGATTTCACTGTACACACACAAACCAATGAAAAAATATTTCCATCAATAATAATCAAAATTTAAAGATAGGCAAAGTAAGTAAAATGGTGTTTGAGAACTTATTAGAGTTTGATTTAAGGATATTTACTCTGTAAATTTTGACATGCAATGTTGACAATTTATGTTTAAATGATTATAAACTATTTGAATCTCAACATCTATAGTCATTAAATAATTTTTGTCTGACCCTGCCCATAATTTCCTGCAACTGTGAAAATTTAAATTGGTAAAAATAAAAAGATGCTTAAATTAAACAGATATTATCTGTCAAAATTATAAAAACATCAAAATTGATTTCTGCCAAGCCTGTATACAGCTATAGTTTTCAAAAGCAATTATTGATTTTGGGTGTCCAAATAAAAGAACTAATTTTCAGAGGATGGGTACTTATCATTTGGATGAGATATGCATTCATAAGTGTATGAATATATGCATGAGTATGTGCATGTATGTATATTTACATATGAAAATATATCATGTAAGTTTTTAATTTAAAAAATAATACTATATACACATATATGTATGACTATTTTAAAAATGAGAAACTTACATCACGTGTGTATGTGCATATACGCACACATATATCACTTACACACACATATGAATGTACATCTCATCCAAGAAATATATCCATATGTGTGTCATCCAAAGTAAACTATGTACCATATTACTCAACAAATGTTCAAATTAGTGATTCTCAAATGAAAACAAATCAAATTAAAAAGGCAGATAATTGTTTTTTAAAGCTCTCACTCAAATCACTGTACATTGCAGCCATTCATAGTCTCTCTATATATGGTATACAACTATATTAATTAATTCTGTAAATGTTATTATCTATTATTTAATTGTATAATTATTTTGCTAAATATAGAAAGCATTTTGTGATGCTCTGGTATGAAAGATCTGATAAGAAAGATTTATGTCATATGGCCGGTTATACATTATTGCAGATTAGCCATTAACTTTAAAACAAAAGGAGTGGCAGAGTAATAAGTGTTTACAATATTCACGTTTAATGAGTAACAAAAAATATATTGTAACTCTGGTGTAAAGTGTTTCATTTTTAAAATACTAGCGTAAAGATTAAAAAATACAATTGCAAAAACCTTTTGGATCTTATATCAAGACTACTTTATTCCATTTTTAAAATGGCATAAATTAAGACTGATGTTTCAGTCCACATTTTTAACTTTAAATGCAAATTTTCTGGCCTTTTTGTGTATTTTTGAGTCAGACCCACACTTCTTATAGCTCCAGAAAAAAATGGAGTAAATTCTTTCAGTAATCATTTTTGTCATATTATTATTATTGGTATAGCATGGACAGCAAATTGTCTGTGGTCTGTTACAACCAATTGATTTTACACTTCAACCAAAGAAAGACCAAATCCTTTGAGAAATTTATCTCAGAAAATAAGGTTAAGCAGAGACTAGCTGAGATGAGAGATTGGTACTGGCTTACAGGTTTTTCACCTCTAGGTCACTGGTTCAGCTTCAGCCCTGGTTTGATATGACTGAAAGTCAACACCTTCAGAAAACCTTCTACTTTTTTTTCTGTGACGGGAATGAATGACTGCCAGAGCTCAAACGTCTTTCACCCTCTTGTTTTCTCTCTCTCGCTTACTCTCTCTCTTTCTTCATTTCAACAGCCTCTTCACTCTCTCATTCCTGCTCCTTCCTATCATTCAATGACTCACTTTCCCTGTTCAGTCATTCCAATCCCCAAATTCAGTATTGCCTCTTCCCCACAGATTATCTCCTTTTGCTTTCTTTCCCCTCTTCCATTTTTCTGCTCCCATCCCGCACCTTCTCTCTTGCTTTCACTGTGTATATGTGAAAGACTCAGAAAGAGAGAGAAATAGAGGAAAAAACAGAGGTACGGAGACACCCAGAAAGACAGACTGAAGGACCAACTGAGAAAGAAGAAAAACAAGAGGGAGTAAAGCAGGAAGACAAAGAGGCACAGAAAGACAGAGAGGCTGTGTTTATATTAGCCTAATTTCTGAAAAAGAATTCCACCCGTGTTAGGATCAGTGCAACTCCAAATGTTAGCAACAGAAGGAATGCTAGTGTAGACAAGAAAGACTCCAGGTGGGTGCCAGCACTGTACCTATAAACCTGCTCAGAACAGGTCTAGTCCTTATTTATTTTAAGATTCTCCTTGGCCCAACCAGCATCACTTACTCATTTACCTGTGAAAAATGTGAGTAAGGTTTTGTTACAGCTAAGTGGCTGAATGTGACTGCTTTCGCAAATTAATTATTTGCAGCTCCTCACTCTCCCTTAAAGCAGACAGAGTTGATTTTAAGGGCTGGTATACACACAGTTTGTGTACTAATGTACCTAAACTGATTTATTTAAATCTGTGAACAAACTGTGTAGACAAGGCCTAAGTTAGACTATCCTTTGTACTTTATTTTCTTGTAGCAGCTCTGAATGTATTCTACCTGGCCATATCCAAACCCTGATCCTTTTCCCTGAAGATATGCCCTTTTCAGCCTCTCCACCAAACTCTTGCACCACTTCCAGTGTACATCCTCTTACACTTCTCTTCGCACATGACACACCTCTTCAGCTGCTATACAACTTTTTGCCCTTCCTATCATTGGTGCAGATGTTGTCCATGAAATGTCAGCTTTGAGTTTAGACCAAAACCTGTATAGAAATCAATTCCATCTTACTTTGCAAAGGAGTGATATAAGGTAAATAACTTAGGAAAAATCACATTTGAATTTATTGTTTAAAATTATAACAATCTTTTAAAATAGTAAGTTGTTTTTGCTTATTTACTTTAAAACAAAGACAGATAACATAAAATTATCCACCAAGCATAGCAGAAATAGTGATAATATATTTAAAATTCAAATCAGTACTCAAATTATACTGTCATTATTATTGAAATACTTTCAGAACATTCAGATTATTCTAAGTGAGAGAAAAATATTTGCTTAAAAAAACACAGCTTTTAAAATCTATAGAAATATTCGTGATACTCTACATTTTGTTTAATTAAGCCCTTCTACACTTAGCATTTCACAAAAGTACAATATATACATCAAATCTATGGAAAGTTAAATGACTGCTGTAATTTTAGCACCAAAAGGAAGATTAACTATAAATTTGGCTACAGTGTTCTTCAGATCACATGATAAAATGTGGATAAAGCAGATGACTTAAAGAGTAAAAGTTCAGAGAATAAAGCTTTACAATGAATGCAGGAGCCTTGATTCTGTTCAATAGGCACGCAAGCTTCTTTAGCTCAGTTGATCACTGGCTTTAACAATGCACTTTATACTCAGTGTTGATTTTTCCTTTTTCCTGTGAGGCATTTATTCCATCTCTACTGCATACTGCCCAGTCAATTATCGGGATCAGCAAAGCAATGATGGGGAAGAGGAGAGGGAGCTTTTAAATTCTATCTGTACCAAAAGAATTGCTCGCTCCAGTTCCTTTCTTTCTTTCTTTCTTTCTTTCTTTCTTTCTTTCTTTCTTTCTTTCACTCTAAAGACTCTTAAAACTAAGATATGCATGAGTTGGTTAAAGTATTTTATCAGCTGAGTGCCAATTTCAAATTTCCAGCTCTTGTATAAGCAGCCTTTGTATAAGCAGTTCCTCCACTTCCCCCCTCCTTTTTCTTCTCTGTATTTTGGAATCTTGTTAAGGAAGAGCAAGCCTTCTCTGAATTTGTTACCATAATGGTGGAGGATTAAATCTGGGGCCCATCCTGTGTTCAAAAAAGCCATTTTAGACTATTAAAAATACTCTCTTGGGCAGAAATTTTAACATGTCAAGAGGACTCCAGTACAAGAGCTAAGGTGAAAAAGCTACAAAGTAACCCAAATACCCTAAGAGAACTTGCTTCAATATAGAAATCCCCTCCAACCACCCCCCATAGTTGTCACCTACTACCCCACTCTGGAACCTATATTGGGATATCCTTAAACAGCTACAACCCATGCTCAGTGGGGACCACATCCTGAAAGAAATCTTTCCTGAACCCTTTCTTCTGGTCTTCAAATGACCCTCCCCCCGCCTCCCCAAGCTCATCATCAGAAGCAAGCTCCCCACAGACCAGGACTCACCAACTATAAGCCCAGAACCTACCAGAAGAACAGGTGCAAAACCTGTAGACATATATCCACTGCTATGATGATCAACACCCCACACAACACACCTTTGAAGATTCCTGGGTCCTACACATGCCTATCACAATATGTGGCGACCTCATCCAGTGCACTAAATGTCCCAATAACAACTATGTGAATGAAACCAAACAATCACTATGCTCTTGAATGAACTCACACAGGAAAATGATAAAAGACAAAAATATCCCAACACCTGTGGGTGAACATTTTTCACAGAGTGATCACTCTATATCTGGCCTCTCAGGCCTCACTAGGGTGACCAGACGTCCCGATTTCATCGGGACTGTCCCGATATTTCCTTGTTTGTCCCGCGTCCCGACCGACGTGCGGTCGGGACACTGGACAAACAAGGAAATGCACCGGAGCCTGGAGCCCGGAAGTGCTCGCACCCCCCCCCCGCCTCAACTCCACCCCCTCCTCCCCCGATTGGCTCCCTCCCCAAATCCCCGCCTCTTCCCCGGGCTCACCATTCCCCCTCCCTCCGCAAGCGCTGGAGGGAGGCCCGGGAGACTCAGAGGGAGCGCGGGGCCGGGGTGAGTGAGAGTCTGGCCTGGCCCCGAGCAGGCAGGACTCAGTTGGGTGGTAGGGAGAGGAGGGGGGCGGCCCGCGGGGCCAGGCGGCGGCTGTTGTTCTCCCCCCCGGGCAGCAGGACACGGGAGCAGCCGCTGCTGCAGCTCCCACTGCCGCGGGGGAGGAAGCGGCCATAGCGCTCGGCGGCTGCGGCGCCTCCGAACCCCCCCGAGCCGGGGCCTGCTGCAGGGACCCAGCAGCGCGCACGCTGGGCCCAGCCCCTGGCCAGTCACGTCTGGGCTGCTGCCCAGCTGGTACTATCCCGCGGCGGCCCCGGGGCGGAGGCATCGGCAGCCCAGCCCCGTTCGTTCCCCTGCGGGACCCGAGCGGGACGGGGGGGCTGGGGCCTGCTGCCCCCGCTCCGGGGCCGCCGTGGGATAGCACCAGCTGGGCAGCAGCCCAGACGCGACTGGCCAGGGGCTGGGCCCAGCGTGCGCGCTGCTGGGTCCCCGCAGCAGGCCCCGGCTCGGGGGGGTCGGAGGCGCCAGAGCCGCAGCCACCAAGCGCTATGGCCGCTTCCTCCCCCACGGCAGTGGGAGCTGCAGCAGCGGCTGCTCCCGAGTCCCGCTGCCCGGGGGTGAGAACAGCCGCCGCCTGGCACCGCGGGCCGCCCCCCTCCTCTCCCTACCACCCAACCGAGTCCTGCCTGCTCGGGACCAGGCCGGACTCTTACTCACCCCGGCCCCGCACTTCCCCTGAGTCTCCCGGGCCTCCCTCCAGCGCTTGCGGAGGAAGGGTTGTTTGGTTTTTTTTGCCCCCCCCCCCCCCCCCCGCCCCCCCCCCCGTCACCCTCCCCCTCTCCCCCCGCGTCCCGATATTTGACTTGGGTGATCTGGTCACCCTAGGCCTCACCCTCAAAGAAAACCTGCACAACCCCTTCAAAAGACGAGCCTGGAAGCTTACATTCATAAATTTGCTAGACACTAAAAATCATGAACTGAATAGAGACACTGCATTTATGGCTTATTCAACAATCTATAATCCATTAACAACCTCACCACCACCACCCAAGCCGCCTTTCCCCCACTCTCCTTTCCTTTCTCTCCTATGATTGGAGGGGTATTAACAAGCCACTTTTCATATTGAATGGCCCCTTAAAATATGAGTTAACTACTTATGCTAAACAATCTGTTCCATCCTGTATTTATCTAGGACACTGACTCTGAATATACTTCCCAGACCTGAAGAAGAACTCTGTGTAAGCTCGAAAGCTTGTCCCTTTCACCAACAGAAGTTGGTCCAATAAAAGATATTACCTCTCCCACCTTGTCTCTCTAATATCCTGGGGCCACAACATTGCATAAAACACTGCCTGCAGAAAAAGCTGATAGAAATGTATGTGGAGAAGCTATTTCAGTAGTTTCCCTAAAGGTTGGAACTGGAAATCTGCTTTGAATGCTATCTTCAACATAGTTTGCTGTCCTTGCTGAGAGAGCTACATTTTAATACCATTATATGTGAAACTGCAATGTATTTCAGAGTGGAAGAGGGTCTAGTTTGGCTTATTTGTTGATTATGAGAGAAAATATTGGAACAAAAAGTTTTTGTGGCAGTTGGGAATTAGAGTTTATGATTAGCTAGCAGGAGGCAAGAGTGCCTACCCTCATAGCTTCTGCTTTAATAGCAGCATACAGTAAAAGTGCCAATAAAGACTTTTCCTATTTATATATGATTCTTACCAAGTCTATCTCTAGAAAATCTGGCAAAAAGATTACAAAACAGATTGCTTACTTAAAGGAATACATCACTATTTTGCTCAGCATAACACCTTATATATTCTCAAGGTCACCACATCACTTGTCGCCATGAATGGTAAAATGCTTTGTAAAAATGTTTCATTACAAATAGCTTTTCTTAGGCCTGGTCTACACTACAGAGTTAGGTTGATGCAAGGCAGCTTACACTGACTTAACTCCATAAGGGTACGTCTATACTTACTTCCTGGTCCGGATGTAAGCGATCGATCTTCTGGGATCGATCCCGGAAGTGCTTGCCGTCGACGCCGGTACTCCAGCTCAGCGAGAGGAGTACGCGGCATCGACGGGGGAGCCTGCCTGCCGCGTCTGGACCTGCGGTAAGTTCGGACTAAGGTACTTCGAATTCAGCTACGTTATTAACGTAGCTGAATTTGCGTACCTTAGTCCGAAGTGGGGGGTTAGTGTGGACCAGGCCTAAGCGTCTATGCCAAAATATTGCTACTGCCGATGTAACTCGCCATCTACACTGACTTAATAACTCCAACTCTGCAAGAGGCGTAGCGCTTAGGTTGACATAGTTAGGGTAATGCAGTGTCAGTGTAGATACTACATTACTTATGTCAAATGTAGTGGCCTCCAGCAGGTGTTCCACAATGCCCCACTGTGACTGCTCTGGTCACCGTTTTGAACTCCACTGCCCCAGCAGCCAGCTACACAGGTATATGCCCTTCCCCTTTTAAAACCCTGCGAATTTTTGAAATTCCATTTCCTGTTTGTGCCACGTGGAGAGTTCACCTAGCAAATGCCCAGCTGACTATGCCAGCTCCACGCTGCAGACGCGCTCCTGCCTAGAGCACACAGGAGGTGATGGATCTCCTGGGTCTGTGGGAAGAAGAAGCTATGCAGGCTCAGCTCCGATCTAACTGTAGAAACTTAGATATCTACAATCAGATCACTCAGGCATGAGGGAGAAGGGCTAAAAGAGGGACATGCAACAGTGCTGCATGAAAGTCAAGGAGCTGCGGCAGGCGTACCAGAAGACAAGGGAGGCTTTCTGGTGCGGAGTCGTAGACTTGCCACTTTTATAACAAGGTGCATGCCATCCTCTGCAGAGACTCCACAACCACTGCAAAAAGTCCTGCAGATACGTCAGGGTAGCTGGAGTCACAGGTTCCCAAAGTGAACAGTGAGGAGGAGGTTTTGGATGAGGAAGAGGAGGAGGAGTTCCAGGACAGGTGACCGGGGGATCCAATGGCACAGCGAGCCAGGATCTGTTCTTGACTCCAGAGCAGCTGAGCCAGTCGCTACAGTCCAGTGTAGGCGAGCCTGATGCAGGGGAAGGAACTTCTGGTAAGTGTGCAGTTTGCTTTGATAATGCAGGGACACATCTGTTCATTTACTCTTTATTTATCATTTAACCTTTTTAATCAGGAAGAGGTAGTGAAATAATCAAGAGCAGTAGATGCTTCTCATTCCCATGTACAATTAGGCAGCAGAGGGGAACAGTTTGTTTATGTGCACTGGGATATCCTGTGAATCCTCCATAGAGATCTCAAGGAAAGTTTCCTGAAGGTCATCTGCAATCTTCTGCTGAAGGTTTCAGAGGTGGGGATGGGGGGGCTTGTCTTATTTCTTCCACTGCGGTAGGACACTTTCCCACGCCACTGAGCAATTACTTCAGCAGGCACTATCGCAGCACAGAAGCTAGCAGCATATGGACCCGGTCTGCAGCCAGATGTGTGCAGGAGCTGTTCCCTTTCAGCGTCCGTTACCCTCAGGAGTGAGATTACAGCTAAAATCACCACCCACTGCCTGTAGAAAATGGTGCCAGTATTCAGTTCAATGGCCCTATCCACATATATATACCCATGCCTGTGGAACACTCCCCCACCCACACACACACACACCTTATTGTCACAACTTCTCCATTCCTCCCCTACTCCGGGCCATACTCCTCATGGCTGAGACTGCTGCCGTGTGCTAGGAATTCCAAGGAGAAGTGAGAATGTAGTGCTTGCAACTTGTGTGGATCAAGGGGAGTGAGTTCAGTATACTGTTTCCATTTATCTTGTGAATACACTCACAATAGTACCACTGTGCAGTGTATCTTTGGCAGCTGGAAATGTGGCCTTGAGGGTCTCTCCATCCACACAATCCAGCAAAGTGGCTCAGCCAGATAAGGAGGAGAAGGAAGAGAAGGCAGGATGACATGTTCCAAAAGATCCTGCAAGCCTCTGATACTTCAGATACCAAGCACAGGGCTTGGAGGATCACCATTGTCGACAGAATGGACAAGGATAGAGTGGAGAGGGGAAAAGCACAGGACAAGGAGAGAAACAGGCAGCAGGACATGCTAGCGCTTCTCAA
The DNA here is from genome assembly GCF_013100865.1 of Trachemys scripta elegans. Classification (NCBI taxonomy): domain Eukaryota; kingdom Metazoa; phylum Chordata; order Testudines; family Emydidae; genus Trachemys; species Trachemys scripta. The sequence goes on along the minus strand of NC_048308.1, from coordinate 38,330,604 downwards.
GAGGCAAACAGACGTGCTGGAGACTCTTGTTACCTTCAGGGTCAACAGACCATGCTCAACTCCCTCTGCGGCCCATAGAGAACTGCATTCCATGATCTCCCTACACCCCCCATACATTCCATGTGGTGTCCAGGGCTGCTGCTCTAACCCTACCACTCCACCCCGGAGGACAGTAAGAGACGATCACAGCTGCACATACACTGACCTGTGAGAGACACGGTGTATGTATTTGTGAAATGAAAATGACTGTTCTTTCCCTTTCAAAGGTTCTTTCCCTTGTATTCAGTTATTAATATGTTTGTTTGCATAGGTTTGGAAAAAAAGGCTAGATATGGAAACTGAAATCATCTTGATTAGTTTACAACATATGCTGGCTGGGTCTCACATCATTCAGAGATAATAGCAATAGGTACATATTCAATGTTATATTACTATACACACAGCATTCATTATAAGGTTCATACCTGAGTGCAAAAAAACAAGGCCAGGCCAGGGCCGGCTCTGGCTTTTTTGCCGCCCAAGGCAAAAAAGCCTCCCGCGAGCGTGGCAGGGGAGGGCGCCGAGCCCGGCCGTGGGCCGCTCTCCCTGACTGGCCGGAGCGCCGGGGGAAGGGCGGCGAGCCCGCCGCGGCTCCGCTGGCGGCCGGAGCCCCGGAAGGAGGGCGGAGAGCCCGGCCGGGGCTCTGCTCTCCCCAGCATCCAGAGCGCCGGGAGGAGGGCAGAGAGCCCGGCGGCCAGAGCGCCGGGAGGAGTGCAGCGAGCCCACTGCGGCTCCGCTCTCCCCAGCAGCCGGAGCCGGAGCGCCGCGCCGCCCCCCTCCAGGTGCCACCCCAAGCACAAGCTTGGTGGGCTGGTGCCTGGAGCCGGCCCTGGGCCAGGCAGAGCACAGTACAGCAACACACATTACTGTGGCTCACTATTAAAACAGTTTTTCGATGCCTCCCTGAGGTGAATAGCTCCCCATTGAACCCTTCTTATAGCCCTGGTATCTGGCTGCTCAAAATCAGCAGACAGCTGTTCCACCTCTTCCCTCCACCCCAGCAGAAACTTTTCTCCCTTTGCTTCACAGTATTATGAAGCACCCACCAGGCAGCTATAACCATAGGGATATTTTTTTCACTGAGGTCTAATCTCAAGAGTAGACAGTGCCAGCGGTCTTTCAAACAGCCAAAGACACATTCAACTGTCATTCTGCACTGGCTCAGCCTCTAGTTGAAGTGCTCTTTGCTGCTATGGGGGTGGCCGGTGTACAGCTTCATGAGTCATGGGAGTAAGGGGTAGACTGGGTCTCTCAGGATCACTAATGGCATTTCAACATCCCCAATAATGATCCTCTGGTCTGGAACGAAAGTCGCTGCTTGCAGCTTTCTGAACAGGCCTGTGTTCTTAAAGATGTATAGTCATGCACCTTCCCTGACCACCCTGCATTGATGTTGGTAACAAGTCCCCAGTAATATACCAGCACTTGCAATACCATAGAAAAGTAACCCTTTCTGTTGATTTACTCTGTGGCAAGGTAGTCTGGTGCCAAAATAGGGGTATGTGTGCCATCTATCACCCTACCTCAGTTTGGGAACCCCATTGCTGGAAATGGGCCTGCACAAATCTGTTATGTCTTGCACATTGCCCAGAGTCACAGTCCTTCATGGCAGGACCCGATTAATGGCTTTGCACACTTGCATCACAACAACACCCACGGTGGATTTCCCAGCTCCAAATTGATTCCCAACTGATCAGTAGCAATCTGGCGTTGCAAGCTTCTACACAGCAATCACCACTCATTTCTCCACTGTCAGTTTAGTTCTCATTTTGGTGTCATTGTGCCATATGGATGGGGTGAGCGCCGCAAACACTTCCAGGAATGTGGCCTTGCGCAAGTGGAAGTTCTGCAGCCAATGCCCATCATCCATACCTGCATAACGATGCAATCCCACCAGTCAGTGCTTGTTTCTCAGGCCCAGAACCAGTGCACCACCATCTGCAGCTGCTCTGTAAATGCCAACAACAACCATGAATTGTTTCTTTTTATGTCCCACAGCAAGGCAGCCTCCAAGGAATTGTCTTGTTCTGCCACCTGGCTCCTCTGGCGGCTCTGCAAATACTGCAAGATCAGGCACGTTGTGCTCACAACACCCATCACTATAGTGCAGAGCTGTGTAGGATCAGGCGTCTCACAGCTATGGCAGATGCACAGATCTGTGGGGCTTTTGAAAAGAGGCATGAAACATTATGGGATGCAGATAAAATTATGAGATGGAGAAAACTACATCATGATGCTGAAACCATGTTCCAAATCAGCCCTGCGCAACTTGTTTGCTTCCATGAGGCATTGCAAATCCTTCCCAAAACACCCTGCGCTAAATGGTGGCAAGTTGCACAGTGGGATAGATACCCTCTGTGATGTTGCACTCCATATAATTTTATGAAAATATGCTAATGAGTGTGAATATAATGTAACTGGAATATGCTTCATGCAAAAAGAACAGGAGTACTTGTGGCACCTTAGAGACTAACAAATTTATTAGAGCATAAGCTTTCGTGGACTACAGCCCACTTCATGCAAAAGGTCTCTTGTAAGGTATCATTACAAAGCTTATAATCTACTGAGTGTGGTCATCCTGTTTGTATAAATGTATCATTCTTGTATCTGAAACTAGAAATATGAAATATAACTCTGAGGTCCTATTGTAATTATGCAATTATGCCATTAATGATGGTTTGGAATCTTGATGGCTCCCATCAGCTAGGACAATTGGTTATGCAGGGTTCTGAAGACCCAAACTGGCAGAGAAAACAGGCTCAGAGGTAGTCTCAGCACATCAGGTGACAGTCCCAAGGGGGTCTCTGTGACCGAACCTGTCACACCCATGGTGCACTGCTCTCTGCATGAATGCAAGCCTTGGTAGTGAGGACATGCACTGCTTATACAAAGAGCATACTGTGGACATGCAAAAGCGATTTAATTACTGCGGCGGCTATACGTCAATGTAACTTTGGTCGATTTAATTTTGTACTGTAGACTTGCCCTTTAGTCTAGTTCTGGAGGCAGCCACATGGTGAAAAGCTGTATCATTTTTTGACATTGGCAATGTGTAAAAACAATGGAAGAGACTGTAAACTAATTTCCACTCTGCTTTATTATCAGAAGAAAAATTTTGAAGTTTAACATCTATTTAAATATTAAAGAAACATCATGTTTAAATATTTGTGTTATTTTTTACTGCTGCTAAACTATTATTAAAACAGATTAGAAATTGCTTTATGGTTTTAGGACTAAATCCTAGATATTCTGGGCATTGCAATGCCCACTAAAGCCAACAGAAAGTCAGCTGAGAAGTACTCATCTAATCAAAATTGTTCTGATGGAACAGTTTTCCATTGGAAAATGATGATTCAATGAAATCAAAATGTCCTGCAGGAATAAATAATAATATAATATAACATAATATATGGCTAATTATTGATAAGGATGAAATGAATGTTGTTCTGATTTCCAAAATTAACTTTTGGAATTCCCATTTCATGGGAATTTTGCATTTTTGTTCCAATTCAAAACCAAAAAACAAACAAACAAAAAAGCAATTTCCCACAGAACAAGAATTCTGGGTTCTGACCAGCTCTATCAATCTTTCAGTATTGTCTCAGTCACTGATGCCAAGTGCTCTTTGATTCTTTAAAGACTCTTCTGGCTCCTTAGTGTGCTTTCATATGTGTCATATGTGAATGTCTATTCCAGGAAGCAGACAATAGGCCAGATTTTCCCATTAATTACATCCAGGCAACCAGGCTGAAGTCACTGGTGTTGCCTGGGTGTACTTGAAGAGAGAATTTGATATATGCAATATTATTTATGCGGAATGTCAGTTTCTATTGTCTAACAGTAGTAGCAGCCCCTCAGAGGCTGCAGCTCCTCCTACACTGTAATCCACAATATAGATAGCCTGCACAGAAGAGTAAAGGGGTGCTTTAAGCTCATTTACTTCCCTGTACAGTCTCAGATATGTACAGCAAGCCATGATCTTGCCCAGAGAGTGAAGAAAGCTGTTATTAGCATATTTAACTCCGAGGAAATCAGCAACAGGTGTACACTTACCAGCCATGTATATTACAATATTATTCCAAACACAAAATGGCCCTTTTTTGGTTTCTATGCCCTCAGTTAACTGTGTGCATAAGGTGGTTAGAAGCCTTTTCCTATTAAACCTCCCACTCCATTCCTTCCACTCTCTCTCACTCCATTCCTTCCATTCTCCTCTGAATAGGCTTGATTCAACTCTATTGAAGTTATTGAAGTCAATGGGGCCTACCTGTCTGATAATTATACAATATTTGGATTCTGATATTTACTTTTTCTGATTTTTGGTGTTTACAATTTTGCATATTCAAAAATCGTGAGATTTTAAAAAATATATTTTTCTTTGCCTTCTGATTCATTGTTCAACATTTTCCCTGCTGCAACCAGAAAGGCTGGATTTTTTTTTTTTAAATGTAAGTTAAAATTGTCACATAACTTTGGGGGCTGGGACTTTCAGAAAAAAAAACAAATATCTCCAGAGTTGACAGCACTGTGTTTATTTGTAGGTAAACTGACTCTTTTTAGGTAAAACATTATTATTTGTGTTTAAAAAATGTTTTTTCTTCACCCCATGGCGGCGATCCTGCAAGGAGACACGTGCGTCTGTAGGGAGCAGTTTGCGGGATTGGGTCTCCTGTGTATCACAAAAAAACTTTTGGGGGCACAACCATCCCTTCCAACTCTGCCAAACAGCTCTAGTGTAGAAGTACCAAGATATTTTTTGCGAGGGGGGCCGGAAATTTTATTTTAACATTTAGCGTTTTGAAATGGTTTTTGCTTCAGTTCAGGAATTACGGGGGAAATCCCGAGACGCGCTGATCACCTGGCCCCTGAGTTCAACAGGAGCTGAATCTCATCAACCCCTCTCAGAAGCGGGCCCAGTGGAAATGGGAGCTACCGACTCCAGGAGCGGGCCCTATATCGGCTACTATGGGAGGGGAAACCATAGATCAGAGAGAATCCGCCTTAGGGCTGAGGGCTCCTCTCAGCAGCCGGGAGCAGAGTGACCTAGCCACACGAGCGCTCTGCTACCCTTCCCCGGATGGTATCATCCCAACCAAGCCCTTATCCCAGCGTGGTATATCCCAGCGGAGGAGGAGCTTCTCTCGCCACCCCTCCTCCCCCCAATGTGGAGCGGAATAGGCTCGTGCTCGTCGCGCCAGTCTTTGTGTGGGAGCGCGCGGGCGCCACACACGGGGAGGAGGGGGCGCCGGGCAGAGTGAGTCGGACGGGCGTGATGCAGACGGTGAGTGGGGCGGGGAAAGGAGTTCGGGCTGCGGCTGCCTGGGGGTGGGTAACGATGGCGCTGTGCGTGCGGCCGCTGGGCGGCCGGGAGAGCTGAGGGGAGGGAGCCGGGCAGCACCCCTGCCCCCAGCTGGGCTGGAAAGTTTGGGGTGAGGTGCTGGGAAGCGGGGGTCGGTTCTCTGGTGAGCCCGGCTCCCGCCCCACGAGTCCCGGGGGCTCCTCGGGCTCCCAGCCCGGCAGGAGGCGGCTCCTCCTCCGGGGACTCGCTCTCCTGGGACGCTCCAACTCGGGGCCGAAACTTGTGGTTTTTTTCCCTTCCGGGCAGCGCGGGGCGCCCGGAGCCGCGAGGGGCGGGCGGGGCGGGCCGGGCCGAGCAAGCTGCCCCCCAGGGCGCCGCGGGAGCGAGTCTGGGAGCGCGGCGCCCCTGGGACACCACGCCGCGGGGCCGGCGCACGGGAGGGGCCAGGCTGGCCGCAGCTGCTCAGACTGGAGCGGGGTGGGTTAGCCAGCGTGTCCCCCGGCAACCGGGGTGGGTGGGACAAGCACTGGGGCGGGTTGGCTTTGGCCGCCCCGTAGGACATGGGGTGGCCCGTGGGAGGCGAGTCCGTGCCGGCTGTGGAGGGCGTGGTGGGCCGTGGCACCCCCGGAGGGCATGGAGTGAGAGTGACACACTCACTGAGGGTTAGTCTGGCGCTGCACTTCTAGTTCTTCATGGGCCGGGCAGGCAGACATGTAGAGAACTTGATCTGCTCTTTCCTTGCAGGGACGGGGAACACAATGGGCTTATTTCTTGCCCTTCCTCAGGGTGGGAAATTCCCTTTGAAGCCCTTTGAGATGCATGTCACACACTGGTGAGGTCCCAAGTAAATTAAATTATTCTTTCTCTCTCTGCAGATGGCTTTCTGGATACCATGATCAGCAGAGGATTTAATATCATATATATCCAGATATGTCCTGATCTCTCTCCCATAACTCATTTCAATGTGGGCATGGAAGAATAACCCAGCTAGAGGCTGCTTTTCAAGTCTTATCCTCTCCAAGCCACAATAGGATCATATCTAGGCAGTGTGGGGGTGGCAGAAGCTGTTGGTGCTGTGGATTTTCCTCCACATACTTTGCCCAGAGTGAGGGTCTCTGTTTCTGACAATGATGAAAACTGAAGGCAAAGGGGAAAGGACTCTGAGAAGCGCTTCTCCACACAGAAATACTTATAAATCCGATTTCCATGCCATCAAATGCTCCTTTGATGGGGTAAACATCCCTGAAAATGCTTCCAACAAAGTGGGCCCCCAGCAGAAGCTGAACACCACCTCCAGTGGAGTGGGGAATGACCCACATAGCCGAGGCAGAGCTGCCACCTATGGCAACAGAGTACACAAGATCAAAAACATGTTCCTGCAGATGGGGGGCTCCTCTGCCACACCACCGTGTGAAAGCAGCTCCCCCACTGAGGCCAAGATCATCAGTAGGGCAGTACCAACTGATCTTGTACCTTCTCCCAGCAGTCCATCTTTCCACAGTGTCCAAAAAAATAACCTCCTTAATACCAGCCCCTGCTGCAGCCCCCTGGACTCACTGCCTGTGTCTTCCATGGGTGACAAAATCATCCGCAGCAAAGATGAAGGTGATTTGGATAAAGCTGCCTTGGCAGAAAAGTTTTCTGAGACCAGGAAACTTTTTGAGAGGAACATAAAGCAGCGGAGCTCAGTGGACAGATATTCTCCCAGCAAATGTGAAAGAAGTGAAGATAAGACGAGACGTGGTTCAGCCTCTCCTGACTGCAGCAGTGTGGTGGATCATTTTAATTTCAATATAGATGTGATCCCTCATATGGCCCTGGAAAGAACTGAAAGTCAAGGCAATGATGAGCACAGGCAGCAGCATCTCAGTGGTGGCCCAAGATCCTCCTCTTTGAATGCAGGACCAATTTCTAGGCGGCTGGAAAGTTTTCTTGGTGACAGTGACACTGAAGAATCCAAAGAAATTTCCAAAAGTGAGGGTACCCCAAGTCAAGGGTATATACTCCCCTGTAGCTGGGAGTCACCTGCTGCTATTCAAGGATGCACAGAGGAGAGTCCATGCCCCAAAGAGCCTGTTTGTCTCAGTAGCAGCAGCAGGGTTGAGCTGAGTCAGTCACCTGAAGAAGTGCATACAAGGGAGCAAGTGGCTCCTGGGAGGGGCCAGCAGGATGTGAACAACACATCTGATAAGGAGGCCAAGTGGTTAGGAGACAGTGTCCCCCCACAGATCTCCCAGGTAGAGATGGTTCGGGCTGAACTGGTTGCGGTGCAAAAAGAAACCTCAGGGAATAAAGAAGATACCTTGAGGAAAGATAGTGTCTTGCATGGGGAACAACCACTCAGGCACCAAACTGGGGAAGAGAACAATCATTCATTTGGAGGACTGGAAGAGGTAACAGTATGCAGTGAGCCCAGTCAGAAAGAAATAAGAGAGGGAGTGTCTCTGAAGGAGGTTCTTATCACACAGGTGCCGGACAATCTAGAACAGGAGGGGGACACTGAAGAGGAGGAGGAGCAGCATGTGGTGGAAAATCAGAGAGAGAAGTTCATTGCATTTTCTGTCAGTGCTTTTGGAATAGAGAATGCAGGTTTTGATGATGACCAGGATACAGAGTCTGAAAACCAGGGCCCTGAAGGTAAAGAAACATTGGAGGGGGAAGAGGAGTATACCTATGACAGTGATTATGAGGAGTTTCCTGGGCTATCTGAAGAGGAAGATCCTGAGCCGGACAGAAGAGTCAAGTTTTCAACTGCCCCTATCAAGGTAAAGTATGTCGTAATGATGTTTTGCTTTGTTTCTAAACATGTTCTTAACCATACAGGAAGTCCATTTTGATTATGCGCCTTTCAGAACTTTTAAAATGGTGTTTATATTTCTTACTGTATTAGATTAAATTGCAAAATGAAGCAATATTGAATAGAGTTGTAAACAAGAATTACCACCTCTACAGTTCATTGCAAAATTCTTCAGGATTTCAACCCCCTCTCTACCTGGAGTCATCTAGCAAACCTGAGTTATTCCAGCTGTACTTTAAATGCAAGGGGGGTGTGTGATTATTTAGCATACTTGTCTCTATTAGATGATGATGATCAGGGGATACGGATTTCATCTATGTTATAGTCATGATTTTTACCGTGTTAGGGCTTGCTTTCCCTCCTTTTGAACTGCGGGACCTAAAAAGGGTCTAGTCTATGCTGTAATTCCTATAGTGGAGGACTCCATAGTTTCCCAACAGAGCTAAGACACAGTTGTGTGCTATCAACCTGTTAGTTAAAACTGTTCTAATCATGTTCCCAAACCTATTCTGCTGAAGTAGATGTTTGCAGGGCAGTAGCATGGTTCAGGTACAGAGTTAGTAATTGGCTTGATCCTAATTAAACTCTGGGACCGAACTGTGTTGTCTGTGAAGGAAAAATGATTTATTTTTTTTTTTATTTGTGATTTGTGTTAAGCTGTATTTGGATGGAAATTGGAATTCAATTAAAATGCACAAAAAGAGCATTTTAAAATTATGCATTAGTTAAATAAAACTACCTTAAATGTGTTGGATACATTAAAAAGGCATTTGTCAAAACCTGTTTTGCATTTAAAGCTGATTTATTAAACAGAGAGAGTATTATCTGAAGTTAGCAAATTGAACTGATTGTTTCTCATACACACTATGACTAAGGCCAGAAGGGACCACCAGATCATCTAGTCTGACCTCCTGTGTATCACAGGCCACCAACACCACGCACACCCTAAACTAAACAGCCAAAATTAGATCAAGGTTTTACAACTCACAGAAGACTAGTCTATTATGTGCCACAGGCAGAGAATAGGAGGGGTTGAGGTGCATCAGTACCTGAGACCCTCGCAATGGCAGGGGAATGACACAGTGTGATACACCCAGAAAATCCTGGCAAGCGATGCACGCCCACATGCTGCAGAGCAGGGCAAAAAATCAAAATGTCACTGCTAGTCTGGCATGGAGAAAAATTTCTTCCCCAGCCCACATATGGTGCTCAGTTAGACCTTGAGCATGTGAGCAAGAACCAATCAGCCAAGTACCCAAGAGAGAGAATGTTCGGTGCCACCTGTGAGCCCTGGCCCTCTCCCTCCAATATCTCATCTTTAGCTGTGGCCATCCCTATGTCATGTCTGCTGCTCTTCCCCTCTTTTAGCTTTCTGGTGGCTGCAAGGAGAATAGCTTTACTATTTCCCCTCCTCCCCTCCCTCCAAAGCCTCAGTCTTGTTCTATAGCCTCTGGCTTGTAGATATCTGATAAATTTAAAGCATCTCAAAATGCATACTCTGGATGTTTTGAAGGGAGACACATTTGCTCTCTGTTCTACAGTCTCATCCCATTGCTTCCTGGTTGTTGGGTGGCGGGAGGGAGGGAGATGGGGAGGGGGTAGTCTTTGCTGCTTTATTGCTTGCCAGCTTCTCTTTTTGGGGAGGGGAAATAGCTTGAGTGCCTAGCTGTACTGTTGTTCAGAGTTTCTCAAGCAACAGTAGCATGAAACTGATCTTATTCTTATCACTTTTCATTGTGCGGTTCAGATCCCTGTGCTCAACACTGAAACCAACAAAATTCTGAGCAGCAGAAGAGGCACTGTAGCTGGGTGAGGACTTAAGAAGCCAACATTGCATTAGTTTACGGTGCATTTAAGCTTGGAGGGTTATCTTCTCAGCCAGGAGGGTTAGAGGTGTTTTTAAATAAAAGCATAGATTCTGCAGATACTGTCAGATAGGTAGTAGGAATCTTTCCCGTAGGTGAGTGGATTTTTCAAGCCCTACTGCTTTGTGGTGTCTGTGGAGATACAGGGTACTGAGCAAGTGACTTGTTTTTCCTCTGACATCGCAGAGGGTGGGTGGTATTGAGTGATTGCTCATCTGCTTTTAGGATGATGTTGAAGACCACCTGTTTGTTCTGTTATCTCTCCTGTTCAAAGTATTTGTGAAGCCACTAAGGAAGATCATGGGATGGTTTGAGTGGCAATGCCAGTATAATGATGACACTTAGCTCTACATCGCCTTATTGCACCTGCATGAAATAACGTGTTTGCTTTTTCCCTATTTTTGATCAAGTTGGGTTATGGGTAAGAGCTACTCAACCTGGAAAGTAGAGAGGTGGAAACAGATTCTGGTAATGGAAGTGGTAGTAGTAAAGGGCAGTCCTGGAAGCAGTATCTGTATGTCTTTTCAGGGGTTCACAGTTTTGAATCCTGCTGCAATCCTGGAGAGACTGAGGATTCCAAAAGATAACTGCAGTAGCTAAGAGTATTCTTTCATCTTTGTTTGACAAGGAGGATGTGGTGTTTTCTGATGGATAACTTGAGTGAGTTTGAGTTTCGTGTGTGGCCTTTGTTTTTTTTTCCTCTTGGTGTTCTGAGTTAGTCAGTTTAGATAATTTATTTTTACAACTAATCTACAGTTCTTATGTGATGGGTGCATTTTTAAACTTAAAAGATATATACAATCTAATTAAGTTGCAGAATTCATAGGTGGTATACTCATTTTTTTTGTATCTGATTATTAATAATTTGAGAAATCAGTGAAAGTTCTTAATGTTTATATCTAGAAACAGACTGAAAAGTGAGCAAACAGGATTGAGTATTCAAAGTTATGAACAACTTAAGTCTTTTCTTAAAAATATTTAGGTTAACTTTCTTGAACTATATGAATAGCTGTGAATTAATACAGAATATACATTATCACCTAACCTGTGTTACCTTAAAGACATCTAACTTGTTTTCCAGCGTGGGATTCATTTTTCTGAATGTGGTAAACTGCAATTAAAATGTTTAATTGTTTACATAAGGTATTTTTGATTTTAGAAGTTTCCATACCTACTTTTTAAAATCCTGTTTTGGTTCTAACCATATCAGAGGACCTTGTCTTCCAGTGAGATCTTAACAGGCTGGAAAGAAAAATTTTAATCTGACACGGGCTGTGTTAACACTTCAGCATTTGTTGTTTGAAGCCTGAGAAGTTTCGTTTTTTGGCAGTGGAATGTCCATTCTTCTCACAAATGCTTTGACTTCTGTCCTCTTTGTACCTCCTCGTATGATCCTTTTGGACAACGTTAGACTTGATCCTTGGCCCCTTTGAACCTGATACACTGCATCCTTTATTCTTGTCAGTACTATATAAAATCCTTCCTAACTTTTTATTTTAAGAGAGTGTCAAAACAAATAATCAAGTTAAGACAGGTGTTTGGTGTTCCAGATTATGTTCAGAGAGTCTCTTAAAGTTGATTAAGGGATTTGCTGAAATGGGGGTAAGGGGATGCAATTAGAATAGGGCTACGATTTCTTGGCCGGTAGAATACAAAGTAAGAAATACTTAAGTCATTATTTCCAAGACTGTGTGTCTAAATATTACAAAACTGGTCATTTTCTACATGGATGTAATTAGGGTTTTGGTAAATCAATGTGCTAGGGAGGAGGGCTGGAGTTGCTGGTTGAAGGGGCTGACTCGAGAAACCTTACCTGCAGTGATTCCCTCTGCTTTGCTCTCTACTACCACAAACATTTTTTTCCCAGTCATCCTCCTTGGTGTGAGCAGTCTCTTCCTGCTGCTTTCTCTTCCTTACCCTAGAAGCAGCAGTGGATGATAGTATGTGCTTTCATCAGATGCCTGGGACTTTTGGCACAAAGCTGACCCCAGAGTCTATGCTATGGTGGCTGCTGACAGTAGGTGGGATGAGAGCTTGCTGCCTTGTCTGGGAAAGGGTGTATATCCATTGAAACAGCCATAGAGGAGCATAACATAGTGGGGGGGAAAAGCCAATTTGAAGTAGAAGTGTCAAGAATTGGGTTGGCATGGAATCTGGGTCTTGTACTTAGGAAGTGGCACAGATGTTCTGATCAGTCCTAAAAGCGCCTTTTTCTCAATGTTTCAGTGTGGTAACTTAGGGCATATCTACATGTACAGCGCTGCAGTGGCACAGCTGCGTTGATCCAGCTGCAGTGTGTCTGGTGAAGATGCTCTATGCTGATGGGAAAGAGCTCTCCTGTGGGCATAATAAAACCAACTCTGCAAGCAACGGAAGCTCTCCCATTGACATAGCACTGTCTAGAATGGCGCGTATGTTGGGGTAATAGAAGTAGTGTCTAAGCTGTGGCACATAAGCCACTTTTGGCACTTCAGGGCAACTGTTAGTTCTGGGGGAATTCTGTGCCCTGCGCAATGCAAAATTTGCACAGAAATTAATATTATGCACAGAATTTCCTTCTCTCCCAGCCCACCTCACCCCCCCCCTCACCCCCGAAATAGGCTGCAGAGCTGCTGGCTGTCACCAGGGGGCACTGGACCTGGACCCACAGAGCTTCGCTCTCAAAGAGAGGAGAGGGGAAGGGTTCCCAACAGCTGTAGTTCCCAGCACACCCTGAAGGAAGGAGGAGGCTTACAGGAAACTGTACAAGCGTGGGACCTAGCATCAGGCTGTTTCTCCTTGTGGATCACTGGCTCTGGGGGAGAAAGGGGTGCGAGGATCTGGCCTGGGGAGGTCCCACAGTTGGATGGGAGGGGGACCGTGTGGGTGTCTGGGCTGGGGGGCGCCTCACGGCTGGGCTCTAGGGAGTAGGGAGTGTCTGGGTTGGGGGGGTGCCCTGTGGTTGGGTTCTGGGGGTAGGGGACACGTGCGAGTGTCTGGGCTGGGGGGGGTGCCCCGTGGTTGGGTTCTGGGGGTAGGGGACACATGTGAGTGTCTGGGCTGGGGGGGGGTGCCCCATGGCTGGGTTCTGGGGGTAGGGGGCATGTGCGAGTGTCTGGGCTGGGGTGTGCCCTGCGGCTGGGCTCTGGGGGAGGGGGTGCGTGCAAGTGTCTGGGCTGGAGGGATGCCCTATGGCTGAGCTCTAGGGGGAATGGTTGTGGGTTTCTGGGCTGGGGGGTGCCCAGTGGCTGGGCTCTGGGGGATAGGGAGCCGAGAAACAGGAACTGGGTTATCATAGGGGTTTCCTTAACTCTACTCCTGGAGGAATTTTTTTGTTTCTGTTGTTAGACATAGTTGCTGAAACGTATTTTGAAAAAAATTACCAAAATAATTGAAACGGTCATGATTATAAAGTATTATTTTGACAAAATTGGCAGAATTTTTATTTTTTGGTGCAGAATTCCCCCAGGAGTAAGCTGTGTTAAGAAGAAAACCTAATATTTGATTATTAATTGAAAAAGTTACCTGAGCCATGACCAATTAAAAAATGGAACCGTTTAAACTAGCCATATAATTATGGTACACTCCCTCCCCTGTAATCCCAAAAGTAGCACTGGTTGAGCTGGGAGTTCCCTGAGCATTCCTGCTGCCCATCAGCTCCTGTGCTAGACATCTTCTGAATTGCAGGAAGGGAGGAGCAAGTATCGCTGGTTGCTCCCTTGTTAAGTTCCCTTCTGGGATGTGGGAATCCTAGGAAGAGCAGGATAAGAGCCTGACTGATTCTGCCTGAGCCTAAGGGAGTACTCCACAGCAGCCGATGAGGGGGTAGAAAGAGAAGATGAGAAATAGCAACTAGTTCTAGTTCACTACTTCCTCATTCCCAGTGTAGGCCAAGCCTACTGTGATTTATTTTTCTTTTTTCTATCCCACTCTTCTTCACTGCTTCTGGCCAGTCATTTTAGTGCCTTTTCCCCTACCTGAGTGATATAGCTAGACAGAGCCCAGAATCCACACTGGTGGAAACAAACACACAGGAAAACAAGTTTAATGTCACTATTTTTTGTCTTTGGACCAATATTGATGTAATCTACCTTTGGACTAAAGGCATAGAAGTGGCTAGAACTTGGCAGTGCAGTATAGGCTTGGCAGGATTAGATTTAACTCAGTAGATGTTCCTAAAGGTTGATTTCAGCGGACACGCTGAAATCAATGAAAAAAATCCATTGTTAACAGTGAGAACAGCTTCCCCAACACACCTTGCGCCTGCAGCGATTGGGTGTCACCAGTCCTGTGCAGGGAGCCCTCTGCAACCTCCCCCGTCACTGGAGTGATAGAGCGAGGCCAGTGACACCCAATCCTTGCAGGCACAAGGTGTGGAGAAGACTGTGGTCTTGGCAAGCAGAGCAGAGACCCCCCCCGGCCAGGACTTGGAGGAGGATGAGCCCTCAGCTGCAGGAGATGCCACTCTTCTCCTGAATGGCTCCATCCCCAGGCAGAAGCCATTCAGCAACAGGCTTGTTGGTAGGGTGACCAGACGTCCCGATTTTTGCTTCTTTGTCCCGTGTCCCGACCGATGTTTGGTCGGGACACTGGACAAAAAAGAAATGTTGCGCTCCACCACCCCCCCACGGCTCCACTCCACCTTCCCCCATTGGCTCCCTCCCCAAATCCTCGCCCTGGCCCCGCCTCTTCCCCAACCACGCAGCATTCCTCCTCCCTCCCAGGCTTGCAGCATGGCGGCGCAAGCCTGGGAGGGAGGGGATGGCGGCGGTGCCTGGATCTTGGAGCTGGTGAGTCAGCTCCGGCACCCGGGCACCCGGCGGGCAAAGGGGGGCTGGCAAGGGAGGGAGACGGGGCTCAGCTTTGAGCCCCCCACCGTGACAGAGGGCTCCTGCCTGGGCCGCTGCACCCGGGGCCGGGAGCGCAGCCTGGAGGCTGCTGCAGCCCGCGGGATAGTGCGGTGGGTCCGGGTGAGGGCAGCGTGGAGCGGGCAGGGGCCTGTTGGGCGGTGTGGGCCGAATCCCTGCTGCTGCCAGGGAGCTCTGCGCCTCTCCCTCCGGCTCACGGCTGTGGCTCCTTCCCGGTGGGACGTGCCCCCCGGCCACATGCAGCACGCATCCAGCTGCTCCTTCCCAGTGGGAGGGAGAGTAGGCGCGGGGGGACGCGCGCCGCATGTGGCCGGGGCAGTGGGAGGCGCGTCCCGCCGGGAAGGAGCCGCAGCCGCGAGCGGGCGGCAGAGGTGCGGGGCTCCCTGGCAGCAGCGGGGATTCGGCCCCTGCCACCCACCTGGCTCCTGCCTGCTCCACGCTGCCCCCGCCCGGATCCACCGCGTGCCGCATATGCCCGTGGGGGGCAGGAAGCTCCGCGGAGAGGGCAGCATGCGGGGCCGGGGCCTGCTAATGCCCCCGGCCCCTTTTAAACGCCTTTTTTTTTTTTTTTTCTCCGCCTCCCTTTTTTTCCCCTCTCCCTCCCCCCCCCCGATATTTTGGACTGCTGATCTGGTCACCCTACTTGTTGTCCTCCTTGTTGTCCTGGTTGGGTTTCTCTGCTCTGCCTCACCAAGACTGCAGCCTCCCCCACACTTTGTGCCTGCAAGGATTGTGTGTCACTGGCTCCACAGCCACGCAGGGAGCCCTCTGCAGCTCTGCTGTCATGGCCTTACTCAGGGCCGTCCGTAGCCATTTTGATGCCCTGCGCAATTCCCTTGCTGCACTTCCCGCCGCCGGTGAATGCAGGCCTGACCCTGCTGCAGTCCTCAGGGGAGTGGGGGCAAGGCTGGGGAAGAGCAGGGGTGGGAAGAGGTGGGGCGGAGCAGGGGTGGGGGCCATGGGGAAGAGGCAGAGCAGGAGCTGGAGGAGCACGGAGCTACATAGGGCACCAGGAAATTTGAGCTGCATACTTTGCGTATGAGTAGGGACAGCCCTGGCCTTACTCACCATCCAGGAATGTGGGTGCCCTTGGGCAGGAACTGTTTCAGCAGCGGGGTGGCCTCCCCTGCTGCTGGGAACTTGTCCTCTCCCAAACCTTATACCTTGATTTTATTTATTTTTTCAGCATAAAACTATATATTTAAGCATTAACATTTTAATTCATTGTAAATAAAAACCACTGTCGATATAGTATTTATTTCTTCTCCTTTGTGGTCTGCCATCTTAGTTATAGAATATCAGGGTTGGAAGGGTCCTCAGGAGGTCATCTAGTCCAAATCCCTGCTCAAAGGGGGACCAATCCCCAGACAGATTTTTGCCCCAGATCCCTCAGTGGCCCCCTCAAGGATTGAACTCACAACCCTGGGTTTAGCAGGCCAATGCTCAAACCACTGAGCTATCCCTCCCTCCATGGTTATTCATTAGTGTTTATTATTACCACTTTATTTTTAACAAATATTCAACTGCAGTGATTACTAAATATAGTAATGTATGTAACATGGTATTTCCTTTTTCTGGGAGACAGTTTGAATCTCTTGCAAAATCAAACTGCATCTGTTCATAGCACAAAGTGATTGGCAGATTATGCTCTATTTTTTTTTATAGCGATCTTATAAAGGCTCTATAATAGCATTTCCTAGTTCTCTAAGAAGAGAGAAGTATGCCTCCATGAGTTCTGGTGCATATTTGTTTCATATCCAAGTAAAAAGGTGCTGAAGTATTTGGCTTGACACTTATAAATATTATCCCCTCTGAAACTATCCTATATATGTGATTTGAAAACGAAATCCTGCAACCTCTTTATTATTGCTCAGATAAGTTGAGTGTGTAGGACAATGAAATAGTTAGGTTTGCTTTCTTTCTGATATTCATGTTTGAGTCAAAACTGCACTAAAATAAGATCTCTTGTCTTTCTAAGGTTTTCAGCACTTACTCAAATGAAGTTTATGATAGACGTAATGAAGAGGTTGACCCTGTGGCAGCATCAGCAGAGTATGAACTAGAGAAGAGGGTGGAAAAAATGGAAGTGTTTCCTGTGGAAATTGAAAAAGGTGCAAGTTAAATGTCAAATAATTGCTTGTGAAAATGATTTTTCTTATATAGGCTGAAGCTATTTGAAGATGTATTTCTACTGTGTTTAGGCCTCGATCCTTGAAGGACCTGCGCACATGTTTTACTTTACATCAGAATAGTTTCACTGAATTAAGTATTTATTGTAAAGTGTTGTCGCTCAGTTACAGTCCAATTGAAGTATGACAATTTACACCAGTCTGAGGATCTGGCCCATAATGCATAAAGTACATAAGTGTTTGTAAAATGGAAACCATTAGTAGCTCAAACCCCTAAAACTTTAGAATTCAATCCAAAGTTATCAGATACTACAGTGTGGGGGCTTCCGAAGTTGGGCGCCTAGATAGAATAGTAACATTAAACTCTTTTCACAATACACAGACTTTCATAATGGGGATGTAAAGCTTTTGCTGATCTGGATCATTTTAATTAAGTACACCTCTACCCTGATATAACGCTGTCCTCGGGAGCCAAAAAAATCTTACCGTGTTATAGGTGAAACTGCGTTATATCAAACTTGCTTTGATCCGCCGGAGTGCGCAGTCCTGCCCCCACTCCCCGGAGCACTGCTTTCCCGCGTTATATCCAAATTCGTGTTATATCAGGTTGCATTATATCGGGGTAGAGGTGTATGATTTTGTATTAGTCTGTTGGGTTGTAATCTTACTGGAAACAGGCAGTCTGAGGTATCTTTATGTTGCAAATATTACTAACGAGGAGACACAACAAGCCAGTGAGCATGTTAGATGAAGACAAAGAACAGCACATGTGCATTTTCATTGATGACTATAATAATTTATGAAAACTACCTTTTAAAATGTGTTGTGGCTAATGTTAGAATTTTTGAGTCCCATAGGTGACAGTGGCCTAGGCATTAGTATTATTGGAATGGGTGTTGGTGCAGATCAGGGACTGGAAAAACTGGGAATTTTTGTAAAAACAATAACTGAAGGTGGAGCTGCTCAAAGAGATGGACGGTGAGTTTTCATTCAAGTTGCTCATACCATTTTGCTAACTAACCGATTTTGCAAAAATGATTTACACTCAAGGACTCTTCAGTAAAATATATATAAAATGTAATATAGTAATTCTCTTTTTTTTAGATGTACAGCATATGAATTGTAGAAACCCGGAATGCAAAAAACTGATAGTATTATGCTCTTAAAATATTATGACATTTAATCAGATAACTAACTGCAATTTTCATTGAATTTAACTTCTCAAATCTTCTTATAAATTATTCTAATCCCAAAGCATAGGAGGCCATAATACAGTACAGCATATTTTAATATCAGACATCTCCGATTTCTTCATCTTCCATTGTTTTGGTATTCAGTTAAGCATGAAAAAGCCTTCGTAGACATATCAAGTTAAATATCAAAACTCTAAACATGTTCTACCTGTTAGCTAGTGTAAATCAGCACAATGGTTTTGACTTAAGTGGCATTAGACTGATTTACACCAGCTGCAAATCTCACCCTTTATCTTCCATCTTGTACACAATTACTCTAAGGGCAGGTCTACACTAACCCCCCAATTCGAACTAAGGTACGCAACTTCAGCTACGTGAATAACGTAGCTGAAGTTCGAAGTACCTTAGTTCGAACCTACCTCGGTCCAGACGTGGCAGGCAGGCTCCCCCGTCGACTTCGCGGTACTCCTCTCGCCGAGCTGGAGTACCGCAATCGACGGCGAGCACTTCCGGGTTCGACTTATCTCGTCCAGACAAGACGCGATAAGTCGAACCCAGAAGTTCGATTTGCTTGCCGCCGAACTACCGGGTAGTGTAGACCTACCCTAAGAAAAAGAAGAGAAATAAATGGTTTCAGGTGTAAGCCAGTCACTGATTATCTGATTAGGAAGAACCTTCCCTTATGGTAAGATTGTTCAATACTTATCCATAAAAGGGTTTCTTACACCTTCCTTTTTAGGCATTTGATGTAGGTTGCTGACAGAGCATAATAGACTAGATAGACCATTGGCTCGATACAGTTTGCTAATTCCTATGTCTAGTGTTGCAAAAGTTAATATTTGATTAACTTCATTTTGGACTTTTTTTCCCCAAGTCATGTGACTTAAACTGTGAATGTATCAGTAAACATACCTATGAAGTCTACTCCAAAATAAGGAAAACTAAATCTAGATTCCTCTGTTCACCAAGATAGTGGTTGGCTTTAGGTAAGGGCATTTGCAGGGCATTTTTGTCCACCTATGCCACTTACTTTACTGGCAATGCCTGTGGAAAAAGGTGGCCATTTATTTTTCTTGGCTTACCCACCCCTGCATGGTGACACCTTTCGACTAATGCATTGATCTAGAAGCCGTGATCTTTTTACCTCTTGAAAAGACTATAATTTAATATGCTTGTGATACAGTTATGTCTTCCGAGGTAGGAATATTTTATTTATGAATTCATGTGACTATCTGATTGCTTCAACTTTCTTTTCTGCTTTTTAGTAACTATATATCTCAGATTCCCAAACAGTTATCACCTTTACAAGGCACAAGTTAGGTTTGCCTAGCAGCAATGAAAACACTTGCAGTATATGCAAGTACAAAACATTCCCACAAGAATAATGTTGACAACTCAAAACGCCAGTAAGAATGTAAATTGCTGAAAATATCAAGGCAAATATAAAACAAATTAAAATAGATTAACTTCATAGGAGTCAAGGGACAGGAGATCAGTGTTTTAGTTGTTAACCTTCTGGGGCTCAACAAATTGTCAAATTAAATACTGCAGAATTGAAAGGGATATTCATCACATAGAATTAATAATAATTTCAGTTTACATTGTGCAGATAATTTGTTAAACCAAAATCTTTTTGTCAGCTTTATTGCTAAAGATTAAATGATTTGTCTTGCAGAATCCAAGTAAATGATCAGATTGTTGAGGTTGATGGTATAAGTTTAGTAGGAGTAACTCAGCTTTTTGCAGCCACTGTGCTAAAAAACACCAAAGGCAGTGTGAGGTATGTGTTTCTTTATATATACATATTTTATAATTTAAAAACTACTTGGGAATATATTGTTCATTAACAAAGATGAAGGGAAAGAAGCAGCAAATTGTGTAAAATGTTTTTATATAAATTTAACATAAGTAGTCACCAAAGACAACAGGGTAACAGGCTACCATATATTAAACATACACTTGCCCTGTACTACCTTTTAATTGTTTTTTTTTTTTTTCCTTATAGGTTTCTAATTGGAAGAGAGAAACCTGGGACTCAGAGTGAAGTAGCTCGTCTTATCAGTGAGACATTAGAGCAAGAGAGATGCCTATATGAGCAGCACTATGCCAATGATGATACAGAACAGGTATAGCTACCAATAAAATAGCTATATAGTATATAAAGTAATTTTGTATTTTTAATCATGACTTGGAAATATTTTACAAAAAATGGACTAAAGATGTTTTGAACCAGACAACCAAGGGATAAAAGTGAAAAGGTGCAACTTGATTAAAAATGAGAATAGTAACATATAAACTTTGAAATATCATTCCATATAATAATGTTACTTAATACATTCCCAACAGGCCTCAGGTTGGTATCCTATCTGAGCAGGACACAGTCTTCTTGGAGAAAACTTCAAGGGAACCTGAAGAGAGGAAGTTAATTTTAAAAATCAACTGTCATTTGAGATAGGGCAAGAAACAACTTTCTGTTTAGGGAATTTTTATATAAAATGTTTGCAGATTACCTTAACAGTACATTATAAGTATAAGTTGCTCAACCAACAAGAGAGAGAGGACAATTGCTAGTCAACAGAAGTGATGTAATTATGATTTTGGGTTATTTGAAGACTGTATGTTTAAGAAAATAAAGTTTAGCCATTAAAGAAAGGTCTGTGGTTTACTTCAGTAAAGTAATGTTTTTATATCTTGTTAGGATGATGATTATGATGATGATGATGATGCTTTTGAGTCACATTTACATGGAAAGTCTGTGGAAGTCTTTTATCTTCCTGAAAATGAAAATGAAGATATGAATTTGCCACTGGATATGGATTCAGCACAGTTTCTTCTTAAATTTAAAGAGGTACAATAACATAACCTAAGTTTCTTACAAATCTTATGTGGTGTGCCGAAGAGCATCTGGGTCTTCTAAAGTTGGTATGAATCTCTTTTGTGCCCTGTCTCATCATATTCTTCTTTTTCCTCTGACAAAAAAGGCCTCTTGTAAATGACCTTTCAAATTTGGGGATTTTGTCAAAATTGACATACATAAAATTCAAAATAAATGTTTCAGAAGCTTAAAAAAAAGAACCTGACAGAGCATTGGATCAAAAGATGTTGACTATCAGAAATTATAGGGCTTTGTTTATACTGCCTTCCCAGTGTACCATGGTCCCAGCTTCAGCTGATAAAAGTAAAAATAAATCTCATCATATAAATGTATCAACTTTTCTACTCAAACTAATACTTATTTTCACATATTCCAGACATAGGAGTAACCATTTTCTTTGGCTTGATTTTTCTGTCTTACCCCATCAGTGTAGTGTGGGAATTGTTAAAAGGATATATGAGGCAAATCTAGGAATATTATTCCTATACACTAAACAAAAATTGAGGGTATCTGAACTATAGTCCTTTCCCATAACGTGATTAACACGCTGTTTTGTAAGCAAGTATGTGCAAAGTTGATTTTTGCAGACTGCTTTTTGGGCAAAATATGCTCTGCATAAGAGCTATGCCACCCCGTGGTGGCAGTGGTGGATGCTTCTCCCTACTTGCTTCAAATACTTTCTAATGAGGATTGGATTTATTAGAGGCTTTATGAAGCTGATTTTCTTGGTGATACTGAGGGAGTCTGGATTCCAGACTGGAGACCACTTCCAATGTTATAAGTTGGAGAAGCATGGTGAGAATCTGATAGACCATAATGGGACATCCATGCATAAATACCTTATACACTTGGGGATATGATGGGAAATGACTCTAGGTGGAAATCCATTCTCTATTGATAGTGAATCTAAATCAAGTGTTCAGACTCATAATTTCACTTGTTTCAACATGTTTGGTATTCTGTGCCTCTAAGTCACATATTTAAGGTGAGATTTAAGAGCTGAGAGGTTGTCTTCAACAAATTTGCTATTGCCCTTATGTATGCATACTTAATAGTAGATTTCTGAAGACATACTGTTGTAATTGTGTTCTTGACTTAAATGAAGCCTTTATGTACCCCTGTAATCTACTGAAGTCTCTTGATACCGAAGTCTTGCTCCTTAAACGTACAGCTTAATGTAAAAATACTTCATGATGATATTCTTTATGAACTTAAATAAAAAGACCCAGCACTAATGTATTTTTCACTTGACTACATTTACTACTTGCCCAGTTACAAAGCATTACTGACTTTCACAGTTTTTGGCATGTTCACTTCATTTCAAACATGATTTTAATTTGCTTGCTTTTTGTAGCTATTTCCATAAATTAATTTGTGAATTTTTCAAATACAGATGTCCATATTCGTAATAAAAAAAATCAAATCATGACCATCATAAGACCTTATAAACCTTTTCTTCTTAAATTGGGAGCTTAATTTTGGAAAAACATATAACGTGTAAGAGCCTGGTCTCCTCTTTTATGCTGGTGAAAATCATGAGTAACTTTATTGAGCAAGTGCATGGATTTACACTAATGTAAAACTGACTTAATTGAGAGGAGAATCAGGCCTTAAATATTTAGTAACAAACTTGCCATCTTTCAAATATCTTTCTGTATATTTCTTGACAAAACTGTTACATTTCATTCTAGCTACAATTAAAGCATGCAGTAACAACAGCTGAAGTTAACCAACTAAAAGAGAGAGTAAGTTACTTCTTTTAAAGTTTTGCAATGTTTAATGTTCACATTTTTCATGATAGGATTGATGTTTAGAGGAGAAAAAGTTGGAAACCGAATGAAGGTCAGTCGATGTCTATTTTAAGGCTAGGGCACCATGTACTTTGGGCACACTAGACACAAATTTGTAAACCTAAATTCTGGGTTACACAAATACTGAATTCTGTGACAGACTGAAGAAATTCTATAATAGGATAAAATGCTTGAATAATATTGTTTAAAGTAGAATTTATTGAATTGAATAGTTCAATGGATAGAAACTTGCCTCCGTTCAGTATTGGTGTTTCATAAAAATTAGGTGTCTTTGTGTAGAAATTAGAGAGCAGTGGATGTATTTGCCACTTTGGGGCAGTGGTCACTTCTAGGAAGGAGTTTTTGGAGTGTTATAGGAAGAGGAACTGGGGTGGAGATTCCCCCGGCCAACCTCCCCCTGATGCAAATACACAAGCTTCTTGGGTGAGGGCTAGCTCAGCATTCTTACAGTTTCTGATTGTTCTGGGAAAGGGAAGTTTTGTCTCCTCTTCCATGTTGTTGGGAGAGGTGGGGACAGAGAGCTGTGAGCAGCCATTTTCTTATGTGTAGAAACATTGGTCTTAGGGTGTGGAGAAAGTACAGCAGCGTGTCTCTACCTCATTCTTCTCAGTGAGCCAGGTTACAACCAGGTGAATTTTGGCCATTTACTGCTGTCTCCAGAAGGGCATTCATCAGCCAGTTAGTGGTGAGAAGGGCATTCATCAGCATCCTGTGCATGTGACAATGGTGTATGCTGCATGTCTTTCAGCCTCAGCACAGAAGCTAGACAACTGGGCCATGGCCGTGTGTGCAAATACACTACTTAGCACACAGATATTTGGAACTATAGAACATTTCTTTATTAACTTGTTAAATTTACATTCCAACTTGACAGAAGGGAAATCAAGAGGATAATTATTTTTAAACCAAAAAGACAATACTTCTCAATGAAACATGAGATGGAACACTAAAATGCTGCTACTACTAAAATTAAACAGGAAACTTTAATAAAAAGATAAATTTAGGTCCCAGTCCTGCAGTTGGCCTCATGTTGTTAGGCTTTGAGAAAGTGTAGGGATTCCACACATGATGACCTATTTGCAGGATCGGGGCCTTAGTGACTTGCTAGGGAATCTGACAATGAAAAGGAAAATACTGAGGCAGGGGAAGGGGAAAACATATTGAGCAGTAGTCTGTTGTGTGTCTGTACCTTCTGTAGATCGGGGTTCTCCACTTTTTTCTCTGAGGCCCTCCCCCAACATGCTATAAAACCTCCACGTCCCAGCTTTGTCACAACTGGTTTTTTTGCATATATGGTAGATTAAAAATCAGGGCTGGCATTAGGGGGTAGCAAGCAGGGCAATTGCCTGTGGCCTCAAGAGGTTGGGCTTTGGCTTTCTGCCATGAGCCCCAGCGAGGCTAACACAGGCCCGGCTCTCTGGCTTATTTTGGCTGACCTTCTGAAACCTGCTCATGGACCCCGGACTCCTGGTTGAGAACTGCTGCTTTAGATAAAAGTACTATATTCTGTTGACATTCTAGGGCTAGAGGTTGATTCAGTACCTTTTTCCTTGCATGTTTGCTAGCAACTTTCCAGAATGACTTCCTTTCCTTGCTTTCCTTTTGGGAATTAAACAGTACAGAAAACTCCCATTGGCTTCAAAGTGGAAATGTGGTGTCATCAGGTGCATGGTCTAAGATCAGAATTGAAAAGCAAGTAGTAATTTACAAGTTGGCTTATTTTGCTGTTTTAGGTAGACCTTCCTCAGAAAAGTTAACAGAAAATTAGATATCCAGCAAGGTTAATATAAGGTGAAAACCCGGGTTCTTTTTATTTTGGTATCTGTTTGGCAAGAAGGTACACTAATAAGGAAATAGGCTGGACCAGCTGCCTTGTGTGTTTCTTCCACTTCTGTACCATGTGGGAGATTCTTTACTTTTATTTCTAAAACTCACACAACATGGAAAGTGATGGATGTATTGAAGTGATATCTATATAAAGAGACTTAAAACATTTTAGGTACTACTGGATGAAAGGTTGTATACCTATTCAAGGTGGTCTTTTAATACTGCTGAGATTTGGTTAGTAAGTTAGTCGTTATTATCTACTTACGCTTGTTTAAGCAGCTGTTTTGATTTTTAACTTTTATCTTAAGATCTAGTTCTTAAGGATTGTTCTGAATGTTTTCCTTTCAAGTTAAAAACTACTGAAGCTGAAAAAGTTGAATGGGAGTCAAGTAAATCCCAGCTTCAGCAAACTTTAGAAGAGAGCAAAGAGAAAATTAAGAAGTTGGAGACCTATTGGTTAGAGGCACAAAGTTTATGCAAGACTGTAAATGAACATCTTAAAGAAACCCAGGAACAGTATGATGCCCTGGAGAAGAAATACAACAAGGCCAAGAAATTACTTAAAGATTATCAACAGAAGTAAGTACACTAAAGTGAAATAATTTCATGAAAAGATTTAAAAAAACTGGTCTTTTTCTTGGTTCCATCTGCCCGACATAGGCAGAGCTAGTAGCAACACCTCTAGTTAAGGTTGCTTAGTACTCTCCATTATAAGATCCTGTTTCCAGTTGCTTATAATTCTTCCAAACTTTAACCATTCAGGCTGAATTTCTCCATGCCACTAGTCTGCCAAAGGCTGACTTTTTGCGGGGGAAGTTTCAGCAAAACGGTTCAGCTGTTTCTGTGAATGCAGGTAGGAAAAAATATATTTTCAAAACAATGTTAAAAATTCTAACAGCGGTTTAGTTGTGTGACATACCATGGTACAATCCAGACTGAATAGCTGTGTCACCTCTGCCCTCTAACCTGGGATGCCCTTTAAAATGCGTTGTTGTAGCCTCCAGCCTGGATTGCTCATAAACAGCCTCCAGCATGCAAGTCACTTTCAGCTATGTCTGTGTGTGTGCTGCAGCCACACTTTGGCTCTTACCAGCTTTTATCAGCCTTGGTTACCTCACCACCCTGCAGGGTGACCCCAACACACCCCCATTCTTATTTCTCCCCCCACCCCCCGATATGCATGTCCTGTACTGCCCAGCCCTCTCCTGAACAATGCAAGTTTATATAAAGTCTGTTATTTCTCTAATAGAAATAATATGCACAGAACTTGCCACCACAAATGGAGTTTCCTGGATACTTCAGTTTAAACACTGGATTAGATAAAACAGGTTTTATTAACTAAAAAGAGAGATTTTAAGTTAGTACAAGTAATGGGGCTAAAAGGTCAGACATGGTTACAAGAAAAATAAAGATAAAATACAAATGGTGCCTATCTTAAACTGTGTTAAATTCAAAGCAAAGTTTTCTCACTACATGCTCTCAACAGTCTTCGGACAAAACTTCTTAGGTCAGGACCCCTTCTCCCAGAATCCAATGAATGCTTCAATCCTAACCCTATGCGCACTGAGTATGTTGCAGCCAAGGGCTGCAGTGTCTGAGCAAGACTTTCCTTCAGTTGTTACCCCAGGTTGCTGTGAATGCCAGGGGCAGCGAGGGAGAGAGGGGGGTGTCTTGGGGTGTTGGCCCTTCCTTTTTCTAGTTTCAGTACCCCTTTTGAAAAACATTTCCAGCTGGGTATCAGGAGACAAAAAAGTCTATGGAGAAGGATGTTCCCTGCTCTTTTTTTTCTCATCCGTTTGAGCTTTCTTTCTCTCCCCTTCCTGCTTGATGACTCTGTTTACTGCTTAAATGCAAATTAAGCAGAGCGCACATTCATTTATTTAGGATGGACCTGTTTTGCCAACTTCTGTTTGGGTAGGGCTGTGCCTTTGGAACATGTGTTGTTAATATACAAGGAAATCTTAACTTCACATACAACATTGCCCCACACATTTTATTAGGATACTATTGTCCAGCAAATTATGAATTTTCAAATAATACCTTACAGGCATACTTGTACAAAGATTATTACAATAGTGTGTAGGGTGTGGACATGGGTACATTCACAAGAGAAAGTGTAGACCCTCCATGTTTGGAAGACAGACTTGAAATTAGCGTGTAAGTTTTCTTGTGTTCAGAGAGGTGCCTCTTGTTATCCTGTGAAAATCCATCCAAATTTGGTCAATTTAAAAGTTTTTGAAAATTGCTGTTCACATATACTCTATAGAGATTTGTTTATAAGATGGAAGCAAAATTTTCTAAATGTTCTATGCGCACTGAGTATGTTGCAGCCAAGGACTGCAGTGTCTGAGCAAGACTTTCCTTCAGTTGTTACCCCTGGTTGCTGTGATATCAGGCATTGGATCTGAAAGTAGGGAGGTTGTCTGTCTGTCTTGTTCTTGCAGTGTTCTCCCTGCTGGTATCCCAGCAGCGTAGAGGAGAAAAGAGCAACAGCCTGACTCAAATGCAGAAGGGAAATAAGCAGGAGGGGGGGAAAGAATCATATCATGAGTGGGGGATGGGTCTGGCTGTATACTAGCAGTGGGGCACAGAGACAAGCTGAGGAGATAAGAATTGGGGACACCGGAGCAGTGTCAGAAGGGGACGTACTGCCGGGGACAGGGCTGATGGGTCCGTAACCAATAGACATAGTCTTTGTCTAAGACATAATCTTAGAACCCAGGATTCCTAAGTCTCAGCATTCATGTGCTGTCTAGCAAATAGTTGTGAGACTTGCAGGCAAAGTGTGTCTCATCCTCCACTAATGGCTGGTCCACATGGATAATAACTTACTACTGCTACCAAATACTATGTTACTTCAAGTGGTAGAAGGCTATTGTGTGGCTCTAAAAGTTTCAACCTGTGCTAGTATTATTGTAGCACATGGGAGCAACAGTCATGAACCAGGACTCCATTGTGCTAGGGGGTATATACACAGACCAAAAAGACAGTCCCTGCCCCCAAATTGCTTATAATGACCCATATGGGGATAAATATAATTCCACAGGATTGAATTTATTTTTTCAGTTTGCTTGTTTAAAACTTAAGAAATGGGATGCAAAATCCTAAATTAAATGAATGTTAAGTTTATAAAGTCAAAACTTAGGAAATACCAGAGTTAAGGCTGTCTGTGCAACTTTTAATTCAGCCCTTTGTGCATATGCATTATGATAGTGTTTAATTGCATGATCCATACGGTTTCCCTCAGTACTCCTGCCTCATTCATAAAATTGATGGGGGCACACGGATTGAATTGGGGTTCTGCATTGACAGAGGTTGTTTATAGGACCTCTGCCTCATTTGTTGCAAAAATTGGAAGATGTGTAGTGAAAGAGGCAGAGGACTTCAGGAAGAGAAAGGATGGTCTCATGGTTAAGGCAACTGAATACCACCTGAAGAGCAGATTATCTCTCTGTCTCTGTTACAGTTTCCTATATGATGCTGGGCAAGTCACCTAAACTAGTATGTTCAATAGCCAGCCACTAACTATGCTCTTTGTTTTCTGGGTGCTTATCTTGAGACACCTGGGACTTGGTTTATAGAAGTGCTGAGCACTCTCAACAACAAATGTACTCAATGGGAGCTGTGTTTTGAACATATGGAGGGCTATGAAATGCTGAATACTCTAGGACCTGATTTTTCAGATATCACAAATTGAGCACCCAGAATTATAGTACATACTTCTGACCATTTTTGCCCTTAACCTGTGCCTCAGTCCTCCATCTCTTAAATGTCGATAATAATTCCACCTTACCTCTCAAAATGTGAAAATTAAATTGTGAAGTGTTCAGGTAATATGGTGATAATTACCATTTAAAAATCCAACCCACCTTGTTCCCTGATGGCCCCCTGGGACCACTGCTCCATCCACACCCCACAATCCCCTGTTCCCTGTTCCCTGACTGCCCCCAGGACTCCTGCCCCTGACTGCCCCCCACCGCCCCATCCAACCTCTCCCTCCTTCCAGACTGCCCCCCCGCAACCCCTGCCCCCATTCATCCTCCCTGTTCCCTGCCCTCTGACCGCCCCGTCCACCACCCCGAACTCCCCTGTCCTCTATCCAACCCCCCTGCCCCCTTACCGTGCTGCCTGGAGCACCGGTGGCTGATGACACTACAGCCAGGCTATGCAGCACAGAGCACCGGGTCAGGCCGGGTTCTGCAGCGGCGCTGCCCCAAGAGCTCTCAGCCTGCTGCCCAGAGCATTGCGGTGGGGTGCGCTGAGGCTGCGGGGGAGGGGGAACAGCAGGGGAGGGGCCGGGGGCTAGCCTCGAGGGGCCGGGGGCTAGCCTCCCAGGGCAGGAGCTCAGGGGCCGGGCAGGAGCCGCGTGCCGCAGTTTGCCCACCTCTGCTCCAGAGGCTTGAGCAGGAAAGAGGCAAAATGGAGATGTTTCCAGGTCTTTTTATAGCTTCTGCCATGTCGAGAGAAATCCATTGTTTCAAACAAAGCCCTCGTCAGTGCTAGTGGAAAATTATAGGTACAAGATGGAGTTTGGAGTCACATGAGCAAGTCACATGTCCATGGATGACTTCACTTAGTCCTGGCAGGAAATTCCATTAACAGTGGATAGGTGTCTTCCACTGTAAGTTAAGTGTTCTTTAATGAGTCACTTAATTTGAATAGTCCCTTCAAGATGTGCAGGCTAAATACCTTGTGGGCATTACCCCAGGGGCAAACATTTGAAATACAGGTATAGAGCCAATACTCATAAATTCAAATACAAAAATGATACATGCATACAAATAGCATAATCATATTCAGCAAATCATAATCTTTCCATAGACCTCTTACGTGCCACATTTTGTATAAGATTTGTTGCAAATATATAACAGTGGTTGCAACAATGATCTATATGGTCATATTTTAATCAGATACCATCACAGTTGCATTAATACTTTTCCTGTTTTTTCCCATAGTTTCTTTCTAGCTGATGTTTCTGAAAGAGAAACTTTGTTGCATGATGCTGAACACAATGGGGCCATAATCCCTGTTTGATGTCCCTAGGTGCTAAATTAATTAATTGATTAGTAAATGCCCCATTAAGTATTAACTACTTAACTTTCTTCTTCGAATAGTGTCCTTGTGGGTGCTCCACTGTAGGTATATCTGCGTCCCTGCGCTGCTAATCAGAGAACTTCGGTAGCCGTGTCAGTTCAGCCTCTGCCACGAGACTAACCAGTGTGTGTGAGCAAACCCTTTTCAGTTTCTTCTCAACCACCTCGGTTAGAGACTGCGCTTTAGCTGTCTGTTCACGGATTGTTAACTTTTTTTAGAATCCCTAATCTTTAGCTTCCTTCTGAAACCTCTTTTCTTCCTTTAGTTTCTTTACATTTTTATTTGGCCATTGTCTAGAAAAAGAAAAGACTTTGTTCTTTCATCAAGCCCCAGTTTGGGGGGCTCTGTGGGCTTCAAGAAGTGTCTCAGTTGCAAGGAATTTATCCCAGTGACTGACGGACACTCTCAGTGCATCTGCTACCTAGGAGAGAAACATCCCACAAAAGTGTAGTTTGTGTCAGCAACTGAAGCCCAGATCCAGAAAGGACAGCGAACCGAGGCTCAAACTCCTACCCACGGAGTCTGCCCTTCAACCACCCAAACCATGGCAGGAGACCTCGCCACAACCCTGTACTTCGAAGGGAGGAGATCCCAAGGAGCTACCCATGAGCCATTCACGTAAGGCCTCTAAGAAAAGGTCCATGAGTCCCCATAGCGAGTCCTGATTGAGCTGGAGATCGTTTTTTGCTCTATCTGTGATTGGTATCTAAATATCAGCCATAGCTTCCTAAGAGGCTGTGAATAGTCTGCTCTTTTTCAGATATAGCAACGGTCATTAACTCCTTTCTTCTTTCCAAGGTAAACTACTGAAATTTGAGCTATCCCTGAAGTCAACTTGGAAGTGTCTGATAGTGCGAAACACACCTGTGGCATGTTTTGAGTAGTTGCTGTGAGCGCACAATGCAGTTTCTGCACTTGCTGCTTCTCTGAGTGCAGTCTGTGATGTTTACCTCTACTATGCACATCTAGAATTACCACCTCTTACCCTGTGCCTTTTCACACAATTTAAGAGTCTTGAAAGGTCCCTCTCCTGTTCTTTGAAGCTTCCCTGCTCTGGAGCTCAAACATATGTCCGCTTACATTCTGGCTCTCAGCTCCACACGGCATTGTGTACACGGTTACCTGTCTGTCTGTCTGACCTGGACTATTATTTTCAGTCAGATTCTTTTAGTTGCTTGATTTTCTCCAGCACAGTGGTATTGCTGCATTTTATTTCACTGTAAGATGTTCCCTCTCTCCCCAGGACAATTTGCTTTTGTCCTTCTCGCTTTCTTTGGTAGGCAATTTCAGAATAATTTTTGTTATTGCATAAACCGCAGGCCATTACAGACTCACTCGGATGGGCTTAAAAAGGAAGTTGACAGGTGCTTAACTGTGGAACTCTATCACAACCTATGGAATGCATATAGAATACTTTGGCAGCTGCACCATCTTATTTATGTAAAACTTAGGAAAAGGCAGAGCAGTTCCAATAGTTTGGGTTCTATATCCACATAACATCTTATACTCATACATATTTGTTTGAATTTTTACAGGTAAAAATAGCCAAATGGAATTTTCTAAAGAATCTTAAGAGTGAAAAAGTGCCACTGACCTTGTATAGCATTTTAAGCTTCAGCCCAGAGTAAACTTTACAGTTATAACTCCTGTTTTTCCTGGTGTGTGTGTGTGTGTATATGTGTGATATAAAATATTATGCACATACTTGAGGGGAGAGTGAGCTTACAAAAATAATGAACACCGTTACTGGAAGTTTGTGATGACCATTTGCAGTGTTTAAATAGTGATGTTGCAACAAGTATAATTAATTTGATAAATAACCAATTTTAATACATTTCCTTATCACCTGAAACCCTTCTAATGTTGCAGTACAATTGTATCTTTCCCCCACTAGAGAAATAGAATTTATGAAAAAAGAAGAGGATCATACAAGGGTTCTTGAAGAGAGAGACCAGAAACATGCAGCGCAACTGAACATATTCCAAGAGGAGGTAGGCAATATAATATTTTTAATACAGTTTTCTCATTCTTGAGAAGTGGCATCTAACTTTGAATTTTAACATTTGCAGATTTCAGAGCTTCAGAACAAATTAAAAATATATGAGCGAATACCTTGTATGATTAGCAGTAGCATTTTGCTGGATACTACCTCTCAAAGTCCAGAAAAACTAAATGAATGCTCAGAGATTAAAGAAGAAAATACAAAAGAAATAGACTCATCAGCAGTGGAAAAATTAGTTTCTTCAGATACTGGTAAGTTGAGCAGTAATAAAGAGATTAAAAAGGCTCTAAAGCATCAACTGTAACCAAATAAGTTAATAGGGGTGTGTGTGGTGGAAGAGAGCTATGTTTGTGTGCTTAAAAAAGAGAAAGTAAAAAACCGTAGTACAGAAAATGTTTTGTACCTATACTGGATTTTGGGGATTGTGTGGGAGGTGATAGGCACAAAGTTGACTGTGGTCCTTTTTTAATGGAGCATTATACATACCTTGATGAAAAGAAGTGTGTAGATTGGACACTGTGATGTATTTGCTTAAGTACCCTGGAAATTTTTTTTTATTTTTAAACAAGCGTTGAGTTCTACTTTGAATGGCTCTTTGATGTTTTCTTAATGTACTAGAAAAGGACGATTTACATGATAGGCAATATTATATGATAGGGATCTTATCAGAATGCTGTACCAAACACAAAGGAAAAAGATAGGCATTTTTGGCAACACCTTTGCTACAACCTTAGGAAGTGTATTTGCTTACTTTAGTGTCTTGGGTCATTATTTGCCGGGAAACTGGCTTCTTGGATAGAGGTAACTTTATTTATCATGTGTCCTCATTGGGAATACAGTTTCCAGGTCATAAAATCACCAAGTCTGAATGGAATAATTTTTTTCCTTTCAATGTGAAGATTTTATGAGTTCAGTAAATAAACTTTACCCAATTGACTCAAATATTGAGATCTGACCGGCTGTCCAGAAACCCTTAAATTAATGGAAGCTTCTAATGCAGTGTTATCCCATTTCCTGAATGTCTGTTTGGTGATCAGAAGACTTATCCAATTTTCCTAAGAATCTTTCCAAAGGAGCATCTTTTTTTTTTATTTATAGCTTTGCACATCTTTATGGAAAGCATTGTTCCAATCACAGTCTGTGGACTTCAGGGAATCTACATCTGTTTGCTCGGTACTGAAGGATGGATGGACTTGTTTTGGTGCTGGATCTAAATGACTAAACAAATTCATGCCTAAAAGTTTTACAGGATGAAAATTTGTCAGCCATTTGAATATTTCATCTGTCTAACTCAAAGTATGCTCATATGCATGTTCCAATGGAAAACATTGCCTGACCTTTTTTTTTTCCCCCCCCCCCTAGGTTCATGTATATTTACTAGAGTCTCCTATTTGTCCTTATTTTGTTAAGGTGATTTTGTACTCCACTACCTATATGTGATTGATTAACCATGTCTTATCTCCTTGGATACAAATAAATACGCAAGAGAGAGAATGCTAACCCGGGAGAGAGACAGAATGTAACATTCTCCTCTAGTTTCTGCTTTGCTTTGTCTACCCCAGGCAATCCAGAACTTAGCAGTTCCCTTTAAATACCTGTGAAAAGATGTTTAAACTCCCATCAGGTTATTGGGATGACTTTGACTTTGGTCAGCTTTATTTATGAAGATGTGCAAATTTGGTCTTGATTGACTGGTTAGGGGTTTGTTAGGAACTGCAGTAGATTCCTTTCACGTTAGCTGCTAGGGCCAATTTAGACACTGGACAGTGTGGAACTGAACAAATACAAGGTATTAGAGGAAAAAAAGTGGAAATAGAACTGGGGGGCGAGGGGGGAAGAATGCTTCTTTTTAATACTCAATGGCATGAGTTCTAAAGCTTGGGATTGCAAACCGGTATCAAGAGGTCAAAACCATCCTACCCCTTCCATAGTACTAAATAGGGGAAGGGGATCCTGGAAAAGGTTGAGAACTTTTGCCCTAAGTTGATGATGATTCTTGGTCTAATAGGCCAGTGAATTGTTAGGGTAGACTGGTGAGACTTAAAGATAACATAAGACCATCCTGTAAAAAGTTGCTGTGGGACTGGGATTTGCAAGGTTTACCGTACCAGTTCCAGAAGTTTTGTGTAGTTCAGAGTGTTTATAGGAGGAGTAGAGGGGAGAGATTTACAGTTAACTGCTATCTGAGACCTAAAAAAATCTGAAACAAATAATGGTTCTGTGTTCAACATAGGACAGGAAGGTATCTCCTGGTTTATTGAGTGCAGTCCCCTGCTGTTGTGGGCAACCCCATCATATTATCTAGTTCACAAACTTAACAAACTCCATCTTAATGCTGCGTAGGTTGCTTCCTATTGCAAGGCTGTCCCAGAGCTTTATTCCTCTGATGTTTAGAAACATTCCTCTAATTTCCAGCCTAAATTTATTCATAGCCAGTTTTATACCCTTTTGTTTTTCTGCCAACATTATCCTTTAGCTATTTCTTCTCACTTACTGGTGTTTACCTTCCTGGTGTATTTATAGAGAGAATATCTCTTCTCAAATAGACTCTCCAGTCTTCTGATCATCACAGTAGTCCTTCTCTGCACCTGTTCCAGTTTGAATGCATCTTTCCTGAACATGGGTGACCAGAACAGTACAGAGTATTCTAGATGAGGATTACTAATAATGCCTTGTACTATGGCATTTAATACTTCCTTTCTCTACTAGCAGTTCCTCTTCTGATACATCCATATTTTATAGGATTTGAGTTGCCATCGCTATGATTCTTAAAAAATGATGGGGTAGAATTTCTACAGACATTCATATACACTGCCGTCAACTTACAGCCTTCAAAGTTCCTGGATGGTCTCTGAGGAGAAATGGAAGCCCTATTTAAAAAAAAAAAAAAAATTTGAGGTGTTGGCATGGACAAGTGAAATGTTCAACTTTTAACGTGTAACGGTATATCCATGCATATGGCATCTGCAGCAATTACCAGCTTTTGTCACATGTGTCCGATATACATGTGTCCTCTCATCTGTCAAGCAGGTAGCAACCAATCCAGAGCTAGAGTTTTTTTGTGCCTAGTCTCCCCCCATCCCCATCTGTGAAAGGCAAGCAGACTTCTGCCATTTGTTCTCTTGCCTCTTTCTGGAACAACGGCAGTAGCCCAGTCTTTAGATGTGGTGGTTGTGTTTTCTTGAGACCCCGTACTTCAGAGCTCTGGTGAAGTAGAAGTAGTTTTAAGGCTTTTAAAAGAATCGGAGGGGGAGGGCAGAGATACCAAAAAAAGCCTATTCTGTTCAACTCCTGCAGTGAATCCTTACTGTTCAGTGTGTCCATCTTCTCCCCAAACCTCTTCTACAGTTCTGCTATAGTGAGCACAAGGAAGAAGAGGAAAATGATTAGCTCTGAATAGGGTGCCCCTACCATACTCTAATAGCCTCTTTCAGTTTCGGGACTCTGAGAACAGAAGAACCTCCAGACATTAAAGAGGAGGACACCTGCTCAGAGAATCACAACAAGGATCATCCTGGAGATTGAGACATCCCGGGCTGCTCCTTGCTCATCAGCTTGTGAGATTTCACCTAACCCAAGCAATGGCCCTTAACTTGAGATTATTCATCTCTTCCTCCTTTGGGGCTCCCTTCCCATCTTCTCCAAAGAAGATTCTGAAACAGGACACTTAACCTCCTTCTTCACTGTTTCCAGGGACCTGTGTGCTGCCTCTCAATGGGAAAATCTTTCCCCCGCCCCCCCAACCCCGAGTGGACTTCCTGGAGAAGGGAGAACTGTGCCAAATTCTAATTTTCCTTTCCCTGATCTTTGTCCTACCCCTCCCTCTCATTCCTTGGAAAATCCTAATGGGGTTTTCCCCCAAGGAATAGGCTACTTAGTTTCCAGCCTCACTAAGACACTCAGAAGGTGTCTAGGAGAGCAAAAATCAAGCTTGGATGATGATGGACTACCAGTTTTTTGGTAAGAGGGTTTTACAGAACAGTTACTGCCAATGTATTACTCCATTCTTAAAACTGTTGAGATTGGTTCTTCTGAACTCAGATGCCCCTCCTTTCCTGCCCAGAAGCTGTCAGAGAATCTACAAATAAGATTCAGGTTTTCATGATCTCTTGCTTCCAGTCAGGTGTCCGGCTCAGGGAAGGTGGCTCTTTGGAAAACTTGGAGGAGCCTAACTTGTTTTTCTGCAGTTTTGGAAATTCTCAGCTCCTGTGTGGGAGGGTGGGAGTGGGGAGATGTCTGTTGGAGGAAAAGGGACTGAAAGAGCCTACTTTCAGATTGGCTGCCACATCTCCGACTGACAGATATAGGGACACAACGTTCATATAAAATGGTATTCTCATAATGGTAAATAATTAGCAGATGAGAGAAATTTTGTTTTTACTTTTGAAGATGTATACTGAAAGTAACAGAAAATACTTGACTTTTGCTAAGATTAATTTGTTTGAGAACTTTCCTGGCACAACTTTTTGTAAGTATTTTATGTTTGTTGCAGACTTTGATACTTTTATGGGGGATACTCCAAGATTAGATACTAGTGCCCATAAAGCAAAAGCTCAGCTTGCTCTGAAAGTAAAACGTCAGCCACCTTCTCGATCAAAGCTAAAAGAATCTCTTGGAACTGGACAGCAGAAATCCGTTCTACAGGTACCAATATCTATGTATAATATATATTCAGTACACTGTTTTCATTTATATTCACCATTTAAAATAACTATCCAAAATTAAGTTCTACTTTGTGACTTCTGACTAGAATCAGTAAATCCACTAAAGAATTATTTACCATTAAGCTAGAAATGTGTAAGCTGTTCAACACACAACTTTATGACGTTTCTTAAACTAAACTAGATCAAATCAGCTAAAACTGATGCTCATGCTAGGTTGGGTGAACAATTCCTTCAATGTTCACCCTCTATGCATAACTTTTTAAAAACAGCCTTTGTGAAAAACCAGCCAGGACAGGTTAGGCATTTTAGAATCACTACTCAAAGAATTAAATTTAAGCATCAGAGAGAAATGAAATTATTAAATACATACACCATTCAAAAAACTAAAATAACAGCACTTTGAAAGAATAGAATTATAGAGAATATATGTGCATTGCAGGAAGTACCAAGAAAACAATAATAACACGTGTTGGGAGGTGAATGTGAAAAAGACTGTGTGTGAGTGTGCGTGCGCGTGTGCTGGCTGCTGGGGAAGTGTGAGAGACCGTGCGTTGTCTCCTTTAAGCATAGAGGCACTCACCAGAAGGCTCGTTCAGACCACAGCAGCTCTGTCCTGCTCCTGAGCCCTGTCTCCCCTTCCCCGCTCTGCAGAGATGGGGTACATGGGTAGGGAGGAGAGGGACACCCTGACATCAGCACTTCCTTCTTCCCCCACTCTGCACAGTGAGCAGGAGGGTCGTGGGAGCAGCTGGCCAGGAGCTCCAAGGCAGAGGGCAGGAGCAACGCAGTTGCAGAGCAGCGGGAGTAGGGGCACCTGAACACATGTCGCCAGATGTGCATGTCTCTGCTAATCAAGTGTGCAGCACTTGGTTGACTCTTTGGCAGCTGCGCAGCTTAAAGGGAACATAGCCGGCTATATATTTTGCTGCCCATGTGTTTCAAGCCAGTTTTGCTTTCCTCTTCTGGAGAAGGAGTTCCTTTTGCCTGATTGTTTACCTCCATTCTGGCTCATAGTATATCCTTTTCTAAAATTATTTGCCTTTCTTTGTCAGTTCCTGTTTATATTGTGTGGGTTTTTTTTTTTTTTTTTTTTTCCCCCTTTCAAAAAATAAAAATGTGATTTTGGGCATTGGTGCCATGTTTTCATGAAATGCTTGGCAGTAGTCTTTCTGCATGGGCTGGGAGTGCTTGTGTTCACTAACCCAGACAAACTCGCCCATCAAGGATACAACTCTGTATTGTGGCATATTCGTGTAGTCCTGGTAACTGATGACAGCTCCTTTTCTGTGACCTTACATTTCTTATGTGGAAGGTCATTATCCTAGTGGCAGTGACTTAAGCTTGCAAAAGGTGAGCTTTAGGCCATAGTTACTGCTTTACCTTATACCAAGTTGTGCAAAGAGAAGGTGGTGTTAGAGACCCTTCCTGTTTTTTTTGTTTTTTTTCTGAAGAGAATGTTGGCATTCCACCTTAATGTCCTGTCAACATTCTTTGCATGCTGGCATGTGTATTCTGGTGAAGCCCTTCTCCACACTGTGGATGTCAAAAAGACCAGATTTCAGAAAGGGGGCTTCTTGACTGGGAAAACCGAGAGGGGAAATAGAAAGGAAAGAGACTGGAGTTGTGAGTAGAACATTCTGGCTAAGCCTTGAAGGTTAGGTCAAAAAACGTGATCTTGATGCAGATGATGCGGGGAAGCCCCAGTTAAAGAATTTCAGGAGTGTGTGAAATGGCAGGAGTTGAATGATTTTAGTAGAATTATTTAGTTGGACCCGAGAGGAGCCTAGGAAGATGACACAATTAATGAAATCACCATTTTCAAGAGATAACGAAGGCATATCTGAGGGTTTTACTGGTTCAGATGAAGAGGAAATTTTGGCTTTTGGAGCTGTAGAAAGAGGAGAAAGTTGAAAATTCGCTCCAGATGATAACTGCAAATGATTAATAAAATCAGAATTTAGTTACTGATGACTGCTCTCTGTGTTCTGTGATAGTATAATTATCTGTCTGTATGCAGGCCCCTTATCCCAGTATAATCTATGTCCTCAGATCATAAAAGCTTGAGGAATATGGAAAGTCTGTTTTTATTAAAATTAAATGTTGTATTACAATAAAGGTAGTTTATAAGGTCAATCTCCATGTGCATTGAGGAAAAATAAACTCCTACGTTTTAAACAGAAAACAGTCGACATAATTTCTTTGGCATATTAAGTTTTAAGATTGATTTTTGTAATACTTTATTTTTTTAAAGGCTTTTACTATAAATGTTATGACTGCACAATTGAATACTATACCATAACCTCTTTTATTTTAAAATATATTTATAGGATGAGGATACAGAGGATGCTATCCCCAATAGAGAAATTGGTACAGCATGTCAAGTCAAGTCTTTAGAAGTAACAGAAAAGCTAACTTTATCCCAGTTGAACAATGCAGATCAAAGGATTGAAAAGTTTGAACCAGTGGAAAGCACAGAGAGTTTGTTAGAGTCAAGTCCTTCTGTTTCCACTCACTCTTCTCCAATACACAAACCAAACAATGAAAACAACACGAGTACTACTCACTCTCCTCCTAGTGATGATGTAACTCCCAGTTCTCCTCAAGCATATTCCAAGAATGTCAAGCACAGAGAATCAAAAGGGAAAGGAAGAGAGGCTAAAGGTAAGTCATAAAGGTTTTTTGAAGGTCTTTGGGTCAAAATGCTTTTTTTTTTTTTTTTTTTAATTAGTGTTGAACAGTAGCTATTGCATTCTCTGCCTAGAAAAGGAGAA
This sequence comes from Trachemys scripta elegans, assembly GCF_013100865.1. Taxonomy (NCBI): domain Eukaryota; kingdom Metazoa; phylum Chordata; order Testudines; family Emydidae; genus Trachemys; species Trachemys scripta. The sequence goes on along the minus strand of NC_048308.1, from coordinate 38,291,391 downwards.
GCTACTTATTCTAATGTAAAATTTATTCTTGGTGTAAAATTAATTGTATGCTATGAGACTAGTTAAAAATTTTAGCAATGTAGTATTACTGTCATATTCTGGATACCTAGTCCATACCGTAGCAAGGTTAAGAAAGCTTTGTGGATACAGACTAACACAGCTGCTACTCTGAAAAATGGAGATGATGTGGGTTATATTCTTTTGGAACAGAGTTTAGATATAGATGATTGAATAGTGGCAGCCTCTGTGCAGAGGGGGACATTACTTCTTAAAGTCCATATATGTTACATTGCTATTTAAATGCCAGCATTCCAGTTTCATACCTGGAGCAATGCTGGAGGTGAGTTTCCCTATCTTGATACATCTTGCAGCAACCAAGTGGCTAAAAGCGTCTTATTCAATGTCCCTTTGAAACAAACCATTCAAGACTCATTTTCAGCTAATTTTGCAGTGAATCCAAGATGACTAGTTTGCACAGGCACACATAGTTCAGTGAAGCAAACTATCATCCCAGCATCCAGGGGTTAAATATTAAACACTTCATTTGGTGTTTTGATAAATAACTCTTCCCCTGTTCTTATAGAAAAATAGCTGACACAGTATTTTGTAATGAACAAGACTCTTGATAGAAAGAAAAATGTTAAATTTAATAGAATAAAGAGCTTAAAAATAGTACAGAAAAGAAAATGCTGATAACAGTAATTACACAAGTAATACTGCAGCCTCTAGCATTCAGAACCTGATGCTTGGTAACAAAAGACACAGGCTAGATTGCTCTGAAATTGCTAAATATAAGCTGCTGAAAATTTCAGAAAATAAATTAAAATGGTACTCTGACTTCAGTTCATGTCAGGCTTTGGGTTCACAACATGAGCATGAAGTTAGATGACAAAATCTCAGCGTTAGACACCTAGGGTACGGCTCTGTTTACTGTTTGCTTGATACAACTCCTTTTTTTTGGAGACTGGACTTTCTTATTCATCATATGAACAATATGTATCATGCTAATACTTAAAACTATGAAAAATAGTGTTCTACAAATATTAATTGAACCCTCACAGCATTATTAGATTGATTATATCTCCATTTTTTTCAAAAGGAGAAACTGAGGCAGAATTTGTCTTGCCAAGGCCTGAGAGTCTGTATCAGTCATGGATTTCTAGCACGAAGTCCTGTGTTCAGTCTCCTTAGACCATGTCTCTCCCTTTGAAATATTTTCAAGTATATATCCAAACATTGGTTTGCATGAAGTTTATCACAGTATTTCAAGTTTTAAAATAACAGACTAGCCTAGCCAAAGTACCTTGATAGGCTTCTCATGCTAAAAGATCCAAAAGCACTTTAGAAATCATGTACATACAGCACTGCTGAAAAATAGCAAGCTCCCTGCTAGGGTGGGCATTTGCAGTCAGACAGCATGCTGTATATTAATGAAGTAGGGAAGGGGGAAGTTCATAGATTCCAAGGCCAGAAAGGACCACTGTGATAATCTAATGTGACCTCCTGTATCGTACAGGCCACAGAAGTTCCCTGAAATAATTCCTATTTGAATTAGAGTACATATTTTAGAAAAACTTATCATCTGTACACGTACTACAAGTTTAGCTCATCATTTCCTTGGGCCATGACCTTAGACTTATTCATTTAGCTGATGTCAATTAACTCCTGCAAAGTTTCAGCAATGACCTGACCTTTTCCAAAGGTGAGCTGAATGTTCAAGCAAAATAGCAGGTTGTGAACATTCTGGCGAGTTACTGTATTAGGGCTTTCATATTTTAGGATGCAAAGAATGTGAGAAGGCTGATCAGATTATAATCATGCTGCTCACTAATAGTCATAATTCAAGAAAAGTATATGGTCTTTTTCTCATAGAGTAATTGAAAAAGGAACCAGATTAAATATTTTGTAAGGCAAATATTTCCTTCACCAGTTAACAAGCTGTGTTAAGGCAGATAATGATTGCACTCTATTGCAATGGACAATATCATTTTTAGATCCTCAGCCAACAGCAGCGGTTTTGTAATCTACTGATTCAGCATATCTCTGGAGTGCTAGCACTGAAGTGGGCTGTACACTTGACTGTACAAAAATTGTCTTGTCATAGCGTATACATAAGGTGCAAATGATTTTGTTTTCTTCTGCACTGAACCATAAGCAGGTATTGTCACAGAGTATGGAAATTTCCCTTGGTGACCCGAGGAAGTGTTTCAAGAGCTTGTCTTAAAACTGGTGGAGTTGTAGAGTTTAACGCCGTACATCAAAGATGATAGATTACTAATACTGCACGTTTATTCTCTGGACAAAATGACATTAAATGGTACTTCAGTGGGCTGGATTCTAACTAATGAAATTTAATGCCTACCAATTATATTTAATGGTGGAGGAACAATCTTTTCTACCTCCTATCCCAGCCATACAGCTTGTATCAGTTGGTCTGTTTATTTTTTAAACAGTTGCACTGCTCTTTCACATTTTGGAAAATGTTACCTTTCTTTATAAAATTCTCTTGGAGGAATAAATGTCTATTTTTAAACTTTTTTGTTGCAAAATAACCTGATTTAAAGTGCCATAAAGGAAACTAAGTCATGAGATGAGAAGTAAAGTTCTGTCATTGACTGGAAATTGTTGAAGTGAAAGGATAGAAAATAAGAGGTAGGAATAAATATACAGTGTTCAACATGGAATTAGATTCCTAGTATGATGCACCTAGGAAGTATTTAATGTATTATCTGGAAGAGGATGAACAGTGAAGTGGAAAAATTTGCCAGTAACATTTTCTAAATTACTCCGAGTAATTTAAGATCTAAAAAACGTGAGGCAACTGTGTAACATGGAGGCAGATAAGTGCATGGTAAATGTGCCTAGAATGAAAAAAATTACTCACCTACTAAAAGAAAGGAAATTAGCAATCTCTCCACTAATCCTCGGTTGACCATATTGTACCTTCCTCTATATACAGGCTTTGGGGTGGCTGTAATATTTTCAGGGTGATATTTGTTCTGTCTGCCTTCCAGAAGCTATTCCAAATCATAAAAACATTACTTAATAACTTTCTATTTTAACACATTTATTAAAAAAAAAAAAAAGTAATTTTACGCATTGCCATAAAAGCTTAATATTTTAATGAAAAACATGTATTTTGCTTTCCACTGAGTGGGCCAAATTGGCTGAGAGATTCCTAGAATAAAGAAAATTAGCAGATAAGTAATTTTTCCATTCTTGATAATTTTTCCACTATTCCTCCCTGATAGACAAGTAGTGAGCAGTGGAAAATAAATGAGGCGGGGAAGAGGTAAAGACAGATAGCCCTGATTGAAGCCTTTGAAATATCTACTTAAGGACTGTTGACTGAAACACCCTCATGTGGATGCTTGAAGATCCATTTTGTAACATTTAGTGAATGTGATTTGAAAATCAGGTTGTTGCTTACCATATCATATCCACTGAAGCCAATACTTTTTTTTGCAAGAGGTTTTCATTAACCTTGTGATATGGGCCCTGATCCTCTCAGGAAATGGGGTAGACACATATTTCAGCAATATAATATATCCTCTTGCTTACAGGAGTTTTTAATGACTGCTTTCCTTCATGCTTTGAGTAGTATTAAATGAATAGGGACATAGTTTCTTATATTCATTGCTTAGAGAGAGAGCGAGATTCATCCAGCTTGTACCATGCTTTTTTTCTGTTGGGCTGTATTAGAACAAAATGAAAGCAGTACAGTGTCTTGGGAAGTACGGAGTGGAGTGTTCATTTTGAAGTTTAACCAGAAGCTGTTCTAAGAGCTACTTTGCCTCATGAAAATATGGTACAGTTCTTCCACAGCGAATGCAGCGGTTTCAGAAATCCACCCAGCGGATGTAGTTGCCAATAAGAAATGCATTTAATTGTTAAAATAAATGGATCCAATACATTGAGAGGTTCAAAGGAAGTAAACATAAGGGTTTACAATACTATAGGGAGATCCCAAGTGGAAAAATGGGCTGATGCAGAGGTTTTGTCAATTGAACTGCTCTTAAATTTGATAACATGGGGGATAGTAAGCCAAAGAAAAGTGGTAGTCTGAGTTGAAGACCCTTCCTAGGGTGAAAAGCTGGATCCTACTGAGTTGTACATTAGGACTGTGCATAGACCATCCTGAAGAAACTGTAAAATTGCTGGAATTTTCAGCTTCTTGGAATCAATATTTCTGTCTTTGTTCCAGTTTAAAAAATGGAATTCTGGTTCAGTTCCTTGCACTCCATATTCTTTATGAAAATATGCTTATGATATGAATATGATATAACTGAGATCTACTTTATGCTAGATGGGTCTTGTATCATTGGAAAGGCGATGATTTACTGAATCATAGAACTGGAAGGAACCTTGAGAGGTCATCTAGTCCAGTCACTTGCACTCAAGGCAGGACTAAGTATTATCTAGACCATCCCTGAAAGGTGTTTGTCCAACCTGCTCTTAAAAATCCCCAATGATGGAGATTCCACCACCTCCCTAGGCAATTTATTCCAGTGCTTAACCACTCTGAGGAGTTAGGAAGTTTTTCCTAACATCCAACCTAAACCGCCCTTACTACAATTTAAGCCCATTGCTTCTTGTCCTGTCCTCAGAGGTTAAGAACAATTTTTCTCCCTCCTCCTTGTAACAGCCTTTTATGTACTTGAAAACTGTTATCACGTCCCCTCTGTCTTCTCTTCTCCAAACTAAACAAACCCAGTTTTTCAATCTTCCCTCGTAGGTCATGTTTTCTAGACCTTTCATCATTTTTGTTGTTCTTCTCTGGACTTTCCGCAGTTTGTCCACATCTTTTTTGAAATGTGGCTCCCAGAACTGGACATAATACTCAGTTGAGGCCTAATCAGAGTGGAGTAGAGTGGAAGAATTACTTCTTGTATCTTGCTTAGAGTACTCCTACTAATACATCCCAGAATGATGTTTGCGCCTTTTTGGGGGGGGGGGGGGGGTGCAACAGTGTTACACTGTTGACTCATATTTAGCTTGTGATCCACTATGACCCCCCAGATCCCTTTCTGCAGTACTCCTTCCTAGGCAGTCATTTCCCATTTTGTATGTGTGCAAATGATTGTTCCTTCCTAAGTGGAGTACTTTGCATTTGTCCTTATTGAATTTCCCCAGTTTGTCCAGATCATTTTGAATTTTAATCCTATCTTTCAAAGCACTTGCAAGTCCTCCCGGCTTGGTATTATCGGTAAACTAAAGCACGTGAACAGTGAAGTAGCAAATTTTGCAGGTGATACAGTTACTTAGGTTAGTCAAGACAAGAGGAAGACTGAGGAATTTCAGAGGACTGACAATGCTATCTGAATGGAGAGCATGATGGCAAATAAAATTAACTATTGACAAATGTAAGGTAATTGGAAAGAATAATTACAACTATTCATACTCAGTGGGTTCTAAATTTAACTCTAACCACTTAAGAGAAATACCTGTGTGTCATTTTGGACATCCAGCCCAATGACAATCTCTACTCAATGCACAGTGATCAAAAAAGCTAACAAAATTTTAGGATACTTGAAGAATTGAGTAGACTTATAATGGCATTTAATATTTTCAGTATAAGTCAGTTGTGAAGTCTCACTGGAATTCTGTGTTTAGTTCTGCTCATTCCATATCAGAAAAGATATATTGCAGAAATAAAAGGGGCTCAGAGAAAGGTGACAAATGATTACAGGCATGGAAAAACTTCCATATGGGGAGACACTGGGGCTCTTTATTTTAGAGAAGACCAAAATAAGAGAGAACATGATAGAACTTTGCAAAACCATTAATAGTATAGGGAAAATAAATAGAGCACTCCTATGCACCTATTACAAGATACAAGAACAAAGGGTCAGTCAATGAAACTGAAAGGCAGAAAATTTGAAATTGATAAAAGAAAATACCTTTTTAAAAATCCATAATGAACCTGTGGAACTTATTGCTATAAGATGTCACTGAGGTGAGGAGTTTAGGGGATTAAAAAAAAAATCAAATGCTTATTTGAGAAACGGGAATATCCACAGTTTCATTAGCTAGGCTTTAAACATTTTTTAGAGGGAGTGTAAATCCTCATAGTTCAAGGCATAAGCCAACAACTGATAGGATTTTATGACAAAACTTCCCATATGAGCTACAACTATGGTTGTAGTTGTCTGCACCTTCTCCTTTAGCCTCTTGTACTAGCTACTGTCATAGGCAGGGTACTGGACTGAATGAACCACTGATATGTTTTAGTGTGGCAGTTCCAATGTACTAGTTAGTTAAATCAATGGCAGAACAACTTTTCAGGCTCTGACTTAGAGGGTTACCCTTATTAAACCTAAATATTTCATACATTTACAAAAAAAAAAAAGGCTTAAAGTTAAGTGAATTTCCTTACAAACTTTAAATCAGTCCACTCTGAGTCGCTGATTTTAATCATTTACATCACCAATCAGGAAACCTCGATTTAAACCATTGATTTTAATCATGATTTGAATTTATAGTTTTTAGCTATTTTCCTAAAGAAAGGTTGAGTGTCATTGGATGGTAATCATTAAAACATGTTGATTTCAGTGGATTAAATACGGTCTTTATACTACATTTGGTGCTTCTTTTTGCTAAGCAGGAGGACGCACTATATATGCATTTATTTAAGCAATTATATAGTTACATTTACATTTATTCAGACTCATAAATTTTATATTAAAATATAAAATTAAATTTTATGCTAGAAAATGGTGACAGCATTTCTTAATTACTAAATTAATTTTTTTACTTGTGATTTGTGTCAAGTTCTGCTTAGGTGAAAATTCAATTAAAAATGAACAAGAACAAAATTTTTTATTAAATAAAATGCTTTCAGTGTCCTGGGAAGCAAAAGAGAAAAGTTTTTATCAAAACATCTTTTGCATTTAAAAACTGATCAAACACAGGAATTATTATCTGTATTTAGTGAATTGAGCTGATTATTTCTGGTCACTGGGTCCTTCAAGATTTTAGAACTAGTCGGTCTCCTCTTCACATCTAGTTTTTATGAACTAGTCATTGAACTGAGTTAGTTGAGTAAACTAACATGAAGAAAATACTCTGTGCATCTGCAAAAGAGACTACTGCTATCAAAAGCTGGTTTAGCACTTCAGCAAACTCTGGTTCCAGATACTTAGCCAGTGACTTCTATCATTTTAGTGGTTTGACTTTCATTAACATTTGGCAGCAAATATGTACTACTCTATTATTTTTGTATTTAATTTAAATTATTTTAATAGAGTATCAATTTCAAATTTAAAATGTTTAGTTTAAAAAAGTAAATCTTTATTTAATTTTTTAAAAATCTATTTTTTAAATTATTAATGATTTTTTATCTATTCTAACATAAAAGCAATAGTATCTTAAATTTAGACAACATTGACCCAACAAAATACCCATCTCCTTGCCATTAGTTCACCAATGACATTGAATCACACCCCCATACCAATTATTTTGCTAGTGTGCTCACTTTCAACTAAAATATTTTCCAAACGGCTTTATTATATTATTTGCTGCTTTTAATACCTAGTACAGCTTATTTTCTCTCTGTGTGTATTAGCTTAGGTGTGTGACAGATAATGTGAATTGGGAACTTGTATTTTGGCCATTCTGAAGCCATTTTCTCTTTGTACCCCCTTTTAAAGTAAGACTTGAGCAAAACAAATTTAAGATGACGGAGTTTATCATTTGGAGGAGCTAAAATATGCTACTTCCCCAAAACAACGTTACTGACAAATGGCAGTATAGCAGAACCAGAATTAAAGGAAAACAGAAGGAAAATCTCTTGTCAGTATATCTATATGCTAATTAGTAAAATTAGGGCATAAAATATCTCCTTTCTTTATGGCTAACCTAAAGGGTTAATATTTACCCAACAATTTGGGTGCTTACAGACTTGTGTAGTTTTGATAATCAGAAAGACCTGATTGAAAACATCTAAGGAAAGGACACAGATGAGTATAGCTTGAGAAAATGGAATACAGACTGAAGGAATGGTGAGGCAACCTTAACTTTAGATTTTCCTGGACTCTGTGGGTATAAAACTTAAGTTTCCATTAACAGTTTTTTTGAGAGAATACATAACAAAATGTAATTTTTTTAAGCCATTCTTGTATCAAAACAAGGTGGCAGGAATTTAAGGATTTTACATCAAGTAAAATTATTGTACAAGATGCAATTGCTTTTTTTTTTTTAAATGGGAAGTTGAAAGATCTATGCACTTCATGCAGTTAACACTAGTTTTCCACTCCTGTAGCTGTACAGTGGATGTGAATTAATTACTGTGAACTTATGCTTTGAATTTCTTTTTAAATTTTGTTGTTGTTGGGAACGGCATGCATCTTAACGAATACACTCAAAGCTTACAGATAGCTTTAGTAAGTTTACAGAATATTTATTTTTCTTTTTTCACATAGATGACAAGAGAAATGAAGACAAGACAGGAGAAACAAATGATGTTGCGTCATCAGGAAAGGCCAAAAGGAGATTTCCAGATTTTGGGTAAGAGACTTATGAGTTGGTGGAGGCTTTAAATATTACTTATGCTAAGTTACCATCTTCTTTAAATAGAAAATATTGTGAAACATACTTTTCCTGTGCATTTGTGATACTCTTTCTCCCACTCCTCCCCTGTCCCCAAGGTCCGATATCTAGATTCCTAAATTCCTTTAGCTAACAGTCTACTACGAGGTCCTGTAATTAGAATGAGCACACTTTAAATTCTTTAATGAGGATCCATTGGAGAGCAAGTCTAGTGCCAGCAGCTGCGGTAATTCCAGCTCCAATAGCATATATTAATACCCACTTGGTCCTTGTCCACTTTCACTCTCGTGCTTGGCATGGTAGAATTACCAAAACAAAATGTGTAAACACATACATAGTTTGTGGGACAGTGTACTTATAATATAATTGTGTTATGTGTATTATGGAGGTGCCAGTTGCAGCTCCATAATACATACACACAAAATTATATGTTTTGCACTTAAAACAGACACTTTTTCTCCTGAATGATCTTAGTATCTCAATAATGCATCCTCTTCAAATGTTTGAAATATTTTTTTAGAATTAGTGATCACTTTTTGCCACTAATCTTCGTAAGTTAAAGTTCCTCCTTTAAGCAGAGGCTGGAGAGTGGTTTGTCAGAGAATTCCTCAAAGAATTGCCTTCTTTCAAAACAGCCACCATCTTATTGTGTGCAGTAGTGTTGTAGCAGTATAACTGAAGAAGAGCTTGAAAGCTTGTCTCTTTCACAACAGAAGTTGGTCCATTAAAAGATTTTACCTCACTCACCTTGTCTCTCTAATTTTATTATGATTATTATTAATGGAACTGAAGCCATGAACTGCCCTTAGCAAATATGGCCATTGTCTCCATTTACTTTATTACCCCCAGGATATGAGGTTAGCAAATGTTTTTAAAAAAAATAAATTTAATCTAAAATTAGACTAAACACTAAAATGCCTTAACCATAAGATTGTTGCATTGCAACACTACAGGGCAGAGTTATGCTTACTTGGGTGCTTTAATTGTTTGTTTTCATATCTTACCATGTTCAGAATGTAACCTTTTTGCTGGAGCCAGGAGCCCAGTATTTTCTGTTTCTCTGCTTGGTTCTACCTGTTTTGCAGGTGCCTATTTTGCCCTACCTTTCCTCACATGGATGGGATTGGATTATAATGCATGCTCACTACACTGTTCCACAGAGGCAGGCAGCAGGGTATCAGGGAGTCAAATCTGCAGTCCAGTTTAAGGCTGGGAAGAGAGGGTCAGGGGAGAATCAAAAGTATAGATTAAGATGTTGGCTTGCTGGGAGGATGGTGCAACAGCTGAGATTTGGGGAGATGGGGAGAACAGCTGACAAAGCCAGCTATATAAGCTTCCCCCTTTCCATGGTACTTTGGAGGGCAACGCAGCCAAGCCACCTATCCAGCATAGCAGGAACCTGAGGATGGAGTCAGACTGACTGGAGAGCATAGCAAAAGAAAACCCCCTACCCCTGTCCTTTAAAATGCCACTTGATGTGAAATTTGTTTCAAGTTTGGGTCATTAAATATATGGACATAGAGTAAGGCCTTGTCTACACTACGAGAGTAGTTCGATTTTACTTAAATCGAATATTTGGAATCGATATTGCAAAGTCGAACGTGTGTGTCCACACTAAGGACAGTAATTCGACTTTGTGAGTCCACACTAACGGGGAAAGCGTCGACATTGGAAGCGGTGCACTGAGGGCAGCTATCCCACAGTTCCCGGAGTCCCCGCCGCCCATTGGAATTCTGGGTGGAGCCGCAAATGCCTTCTGGGTAAAAAAAAAAGGGGCCAGGGTGCTTTTGGGTAACTGTCGTCATCCGTCCATCACTCCCGCCCTCCCTCCCTCCCTGAAAGCGCCGGCGGGAAATCATTTCGCGCACTTTTCAAGTCATTGACAGCGCGGACGCCACAGCACTGTGAGCATGGAGCCCACTGCAACCATCGCTGCAGTTGTGGCCGCTCTCAACGCCTCGCAGCTTATCATACAGGTTGCCCTGAGGCAGATGCAGAAAAGTCAGGCGAGGAGGCTACGTCAACGCGGTGATGGCCTGAAGTCTGAGAGTAGCACAGACCTCTCAGAAAGCAGGGGACCCAGCGCCGAGGACATCACGGTGGCAATGGGTCATGTTGATGCTGTGAAACGGCGATTCTGGGCACGGGAAACAAGCACTGAGTGGTGGGACCGCATAGTGCTGCAGGTCTGGGATGAATCACAGTGGCTGCGAAACTTCCGCATGCGGAAGGGAACTTTCCTTGAACTTTGTGAGTTGCTGTCCCCTGCCCTGAAGCGCAATGACACCCGGATGCGACCAGCCCTGACTGTCCAGAAGCGAGTGGCCATAGCCCTCTGGAAGCTTGCAACGCCTGACAGCTACCGGTCAGTCGCGAGCCAGTTTGGGGTGGGCAAATCTACCGTGGGGGTTGTTGTGATGCAAGTAGCCAAGGCAATCGTTGATGTACTGCTGCCAAAGGTAGTGACCCTGGGAAACTTGGAGGCGATCATAGATGGCTTCGCAGCGATGGGATTCCCAAACTGCGGTGGGGCCATAGATGGAACTCACATCCCTATCCTGGCACCGGACCACCAGGCCAGCCAGTACATTAACAGAAAGGGCTACTTTTCCATGGTGCTGCAAGCACTGGTGGACCACAGGGGACGTTTTACCAACATCAATGTCGGATGGCCGGGCAAGGTTCATGACGCTCGTGTTTTCAGGAACTCTGGTCTGTTTAGACGGCTGCAGCAAGGTATTTACTTCCCGGACCACAAAATAACTGTTGGGGATGTGGAGATGCCTATAGTCATCCTCGGGGACCCAGCCTACCCGCTAATGCCCTGGCTCATGAAGCCCTATACAGGTGCCCTGGACACTGAAAAAGAACTCTTCAACTACCGGCTGAGCAAGTGCAGAATGGTGGTGGAGTGTGCTTTTGGACGTCTCAAGGGGAGATGGAGAAGCTTGCTGACTCGCTGTGATCTCAGCGAAACCAATATCCCCATTGTTATAGCAGCTTGCTGTGTGCTCCACAATCTCTGTGAGAGCAAGGGGGAGACCTTTATGGCGGGGTGGGAGGTTGAGGAAATTAGCCTGGCTGCTGATTACTCACAGCCAGACAGCCGGGCGATTAGAAGAGACCAGCGGGAAGCGCTGTGCATCCGGGAGGCTTTGAAAGCAAAGTTCCTGAGTGAGCAGGGTAACTTGTGACTTTCTAATTTTGTGTACAGAGAAGCCTTCACCCCACTTCCAACACACGTTTCAAAATAAAAATAGTTCTACTTTGTTAAAGCACACCGTTTTCTTTAATACTGTTTTCGCGGGAATTTTTTAAAACTGGGACGCAGACTGTGGTGCGGAGCGGGTGTAGTGTAGTCGCGCGAATGCAGCTTCTAAACTCAAGGACTGACAGGCTCCGCTGCGGTGGGATGGTTCTTTCAACGGAGCCTGTCACCCCTCCTGATACGGACTGTGTGTATGGGGGGTCTATGTGAGTTTGTGGCAGGGGTGGGACGGTTACAGATCCCCTGCTGTGTGGCTCTGTGATCCTGCCTAAGGACCGCCGCTTAAGATCTCTAACTGCCCTCCCCTGACACAAAGTCACAGAGCAACCCACCCCCCACCACATAACATGAAAAGAACCTCCCAGACTAACCAGGGTAAGTAGTCACTGCATCACTGCACTATGTATGTGCCCTGCTGCTGTGCCTGCCCCCTACTATGTACCCTGCCAAAGGTGACTGTCCTGTCCAATTACCAACCCCCTTTCCCCCCCCTCCTCCAAAAGAACATGATGGAAACAGTAGTTAACAGAAACATATTTTTTATTATCAACTACACATGGGACTGGGAAGTGAAACTTGGACGGGGGCTTGTGTCAGGCGGGAAGGAAAGAACTTGTCAAACTTTGGGGAATGAGAGCCTTCTGCTGCTCGAGCTCTCTGCAGGGGTGGAGTGAGAGTTAGCAGGGACTCTGCCGCCTCTCCTTCTGTGCACTTTGGGTGAAGGGAGTATGGGACTTGGTGGCGGGGGAGGGCGGTTAGAGATGGACTGCAGCGGGGCTCTGTCCTCCTGCCTCCGTTCCTGCAGAACATCCACAAGGCGCCGGAGCGTGTCCGTTTGCTCCCTCAGTAGTCCAAGCAGGGTTTGAGTCGCCTGCTGGTCTTCCTGACGCCACCTCTCCTCCCGATCCATGTTGGCTTGGTGCATTTGGGACAAGTTCTCCCGCCACTGGGTCTGCTGTGCTGCCTGGGCTCGGGAGCAGGCTATAAGCTCTGAGAACATGTCCTCCCGTGTCCTCTTCTTCTTATGCCTAATCCTCCCTAGCCTCTGGGAGTGTGATGACAGGCTAGGTTGTGAGACAGTCGCAGATGGGGCTGTGGGAATGGGAAAAGGGAGTGAATTCCTCAGAAAGATAAATGTAGTTGTGAACAAAGAACATAGTCTTTCTCTGTGAACAGGACCATGCACAGCACCTATCACATGCGCACTCAGCACAAGGTCGAATTCTCGGCCTTCGCATTCAGTGTCTGGGGTTTTGCAGAGCACTTTTGAGAACCCTGTCAGGACAACGGAATTGCTCTTGCACGCAGACATGGTAAGCCGTAGATTCGTGGCAGCTTAAAACTTTAATATTAGCAATGGCCTCATTTCACATTGAAATCAATGTCGGTCCCTGCTGCCAGCAATCCGGCAAGCAGGAAGTCTGCTCCTGTCCCACACCCTCGCGGCTGTCCCCGGGAACGATCCCTTTCGGCTGACCCTCTCCCGCCTCCACCGCGTGGCTGCAAACCAGCGGTTACAGTTCTGTAAAGGAACGGTAAAGCAGTCCCAACACTAACATTCCCCTACCTCATTCAAAGCAGGTCATCATGAGCGACATCACCCTCATGAGGATCTCTGAGAGCGACAGACAGAGAATGCTCCGGGAAAGCCTTCAAAGACCAGGGCCGTATGCCGCCATGCTGTGCCAAGCAATGATTCCAGAGTACTTGCTAGTCTCGTGGCGCGGCAACGTGTCCTACTACGGAGGACCCAATAAGGCCGCTCTCCCCAAGAACCTAATGCAGCGGATTTCAAATTACCTGCAGGAGAGCTTCCTTGAGATGTCCCAGGAGGATTTCTGCTCCATCCCCGGACATATAGACCGCATCTTACTGTAGCTGCAGTAGCAGGGACTAAACAGTAGAGCGGCTTGGGCAGGACAATCATGCAAAACCGGACATTGCTAGATTTTTTTGAAATAGTTGCACTGCCCATGACTGAACCGTTAAGTTAATCAAACTAATCATGAGAAACCCATTTTTTACATTGTTAATAATCATGTTCTGTTACAAATAAATGTTTAGATGTTTACAACACTTACTGGATGATCCTTCACCAGATTCTGTGTCCGGGGTAACGGCTGGGGAGGGTTGGTAGGGGATCTCTGTAAGGGTGATGAAGAGATCCTGGCTGTCGGGGAAATCAGCGTTGTGAGCGCTGTCGACTGCCTCGTCCTCCTCATCTCCTTCCTCATCTTCCCCGTCCGCTAACATGTCCGAGGATCCGGCCGTGGACACTATCCCATCCTCAGAGTCCACAGTCAGTGGTGGGGTAGTGGTGGCGGCCGCACCTAGGATGGAATGCAGTGCCTCGTAGAAACGGGATGTCTGGGGATGGGATCCGGAGCGTCCGTTTGCCTCTTTGGTCTTCTGGTAGCCTTGCCTCAGCTCCTTGATTTTCACGCGGCACTGCGTTACATCCCGGCTGTATCCTCTCTCTGCCATGTCTTTAGAGATCTTCTCATAGATCTTTGCATTCCGTCTTTTGGATCGCAGCTCGGAAAGCACGGACTCATCGCCCCACACAGCGATGAGATCCAAGACTTCCCGATCAGTCCATGCTGGGGCCCTCTTTCTATTCTGAGATTGCACTGCCATCAGTGCTGGAGAGCTCTGCATCGTTGCCAGTGCTGCTGAGCTCGCCACGATGTCCAGACAGGAAATGAGATTCAAACTGGCCAGACAGGAAAAGGAATTCAAATTCAAATTTTCCCGGGGCTTTTCCTGTGTGGCAGTTCAGAACATCCGAGCTCTTACTGCTGTCCAGAGCGTCAACAGAGTGGTGCACTGTGGGATAGCTCCTGGAGCTATTAGCGTCGATTTCCATCCACACCTAGCCTAATTCGACATGGCCATGTCGAATTTAGCGCTACTCCCCTCGTCGGGGAGGAGTACAGAAGTCGAATTAAAGAGACCTCTATGTCGAACTAAATACCTTCGCGGTGTGGACGGGTGCAGGGTTAATTCGATGTAACGGCGCTAACTTCGACATAAACGCCTAGTGTAGACCAGGCCTAAATGTTGCTGTGGAACGTAGGGGTTGCTCACATGGAATTTGGTACCATTGTGAAATGAGTACACAGGCCCTGAGTCCAACATTTTTTTTTTCCCTTTAACTGGTTTTCTCTCTGTTGACCTCCTCTATCTCCCAATGGTAAACGTATCAGTACTGGTGTTTTTATCCATTATATAGTAAACTGCTTGGGGTGGGGACCTTGTATCTATTTCTTTAGCATATACACTCTATAGGAGTGTAATTATTAAATTAAATCTTTTCCTTCCTTCTTGCGTGTCTTCGCCTGTACGTAGTAATGCACCTTAAATCACATGAAAGATTTTCTGCAAAATTGGGCTCCACTGTGTGTAGTATTTTTTAAATTACGTTTATGAATGTGTTATGAATTAAATTTGTATTAATACCTAACAAATATTTAACTCCTTTTGATATAAAGCATTAAATTGTAGTAATTGTATTTAAAAAAATGGTTGTTTTTGTTTTTTTTTCCAGAGGTTTACGGAAATCTGGTGGTAAAGGCAAGAAACAAGAGAAGGAAAATCCAAGGAGCTCTCTGGATAGCCGGTATTTTTATAAATATATATTGCATTCTTAAAATTAATTAACTACCATTACTGTTATTCTTAAGGCTCAAGTACATGTTAGTATAAAAGCAATTAAATATCGCATAAATCAGTACATTGATGGGAAGATGGGATTCTATGCTTATGAAATAAGGAAAATAGTTTTACATGTTAGTTACTCATATTATGAAACAAATTCTATTCAGCTTGCAAGCAAAAATTATATTGTAATATAGCAAGAAAAGCCACTTCGGGAGTAATTCTCAGTAGTCCCAGGATACTGGTTTGAAAGTGTTAAGCCATCTTGAATGTTTTTAAAGCTGTTAAATAACTCTCAGCAATTATTTTTATATTAACCTTCTAAGATACATACATTTTGATTAATATGCCATTTAGACAATTATTAAAGACATACAGCAGGTTATTGCAAGACAATTATCATTCCATTTATTTATTTCAGAGGCTCCCGAGAGTTATTGGAAGACTCTGGCAACAATCAATCTGCATCAGATTCAGACTCTCCTGTTCCTACTTGCATACCTTTCTCTTGGTTTGGGGACAGTCACAAAGAGCCTCAGGTTTCCAGTAGCAGCCTAACCTTTTCTCAGAGTGGACAGGCCACTGTATTCGAACAGGGTCAAGAGAAAAACAGAAGCAAGGTAAACGTACACAAATAAGCTATATTTTGAACATTTGGGTTTGATATGGTTTTACTCATTCAGGGTCCAAGTTCTAAGTATTTAGGATCTTGAAAACTAATACTTAGAGTAAGTGTTTTCAGATAGTAAGAGAAATGATTACAAGATTCTGTAAGTAATTGAGAGCCAACATTTGAGTTTGTATAAAATAAGCATGTGGTGAGAATTATCTTCCAAATTCTAAACACCTTACTTTATATTTTGCCAAGGAATTCAATAGGTCCTGCTCAGGAACAATGTATTTTGTTTTGTGTTCCTTCAGCTGGTTATGCACAAGTTAACAGTTCCTTAAACTGTGCATATTTTTGATGGTCACCTAATTTTATGCAGAAGAAAAGGAAGGAAAATAAAATGGTGCCTGTTGACTTCAGCATTCATAAAGGGCTGGGGTGGCAGAGCAGAGGAAACAATATATGCCAGAAGAAAAAATAAAATAAATTTTACTTACTTTCAAGTACAGAAAGTAAAACTTGAAAATGGGTAAACTTTTTTCAAGTGCTTATTTTGAAAATGGGAGCTAAGCTCCTAAGTCACTTAGGTGCTTTTGAAAAATTCACCCAGTGTCTGTTAAATAGCTTGAACTGGGGTTCTCAATTTGGGGTCGCAAACAGGTGTAGGGAATTGTGACCACCTTGCCCTTCCCACATTGCTAAATTGGGGAGGGGGGGAGGGGAAATGCTGTCTTAAATCATTGACAGTGCTATTTTGAAAGTTTCTACTGAGTAATTCTACTAATGATTTGAGTTTAAAAAAAAAAAAAAGCTTTTCGTACATTCTGTAAAAAATGACACTACATAATTAAAATTACTACTATCAAGTTTCCGTCTTGACAGTCTGAACTATTTGGGTAAGGGTATTGTTAGGCTTAGGGGAAGCAGAGGTCCTGGGAAGAAGTAACTGAAATTTACTAAAAATTCTGATAATGTTCCCATTAAATACTTTTCATTTGGCTATATTTAAAGTCTAAAGTGAATGTAATTTCCATAAAACACTGGTTGTTGTTTAAACACATTTAAAAATAGATACACAAATAATACTAATCACTAAATTCCATTTTTAATTTACCTGTTTATCTGTTATCTTTATTCCTGTGTTCCCTTTGGATTTTTTCTTGTCTGAGAATATAAACTACTAAAATATTAAACTTCCACAAAATTCAGTTTTAATTCCTACAAATGATTTTTTTTTTGTCTTCAGTCCTCTACAGTGGGCTTTCACATTTTCCTTTTTACCACTTAATCTAGGGCATATGGAACATATAGAATAGAGTTTTTCTATACTATAGTATAGGGAAGCCACTGATAAATGTGTGGAGTTTGCTGATAACATAGTGCTGGCTCTCCTTGTCTAGTTGCTAATTACATGAAAATATAATTAAAATATGTTAAAAACTGGTCTGATGTTTTTCATGTAAGGAATTGCAGTAGTTGTCACAGGACTCAGTTAACGCGTCTGCATACTTATAAGTGGGAGGGGAAGTGGTCTGTGAGTTTATAAGTAGGATGGAAAGTATTCTATTGAAAGATCTCTCTCTCTCTCTCTCTCTCGTGTAAACATCTGGTCCTTACCATGAAAAGTTTGAGAATCTCTAAAGTGGAACATGTTGGCCTTTTAGTTTAAAGAATGTTGTGCAGTTTTGGTTTTTTTTTTTGGTTTTTTTTTTTTTTGGTTTGTGGAACTTGTGTATCTTTGTTCTTCTCCAACCATCTATTGTAGCTGTGTAGTAGGAGCCATAATATCTCCCTTCCTCCCCTGCCCCCAGGGATGCTCCTCCAAAGGGCTTTGGGGTCACCAGGCCCTCTGTTAGAGTGAGTGTATGTATCCTGGTGAATATTAGGTTATTCTTAATGTATCACTTATGAGGGATTTACAATTGATATCTCTTTATGATATTGCAAGAAATGATAGAATTTGCCTAAAGTGTTTGGGTACCAGCAGTTCAGCATTTCATGAACCATTTGAGCCATGATAAACCTGAGGTTCTCTCTATGTAACCCTTCCCCCTGGAGGAATAGTTTTATTGATAGGTGGCAGAAAGCCCAGTGCTGTGATGTGCCAGCACATGCCCCACTTAAAGCATGCTCAGGTAGAGGATGCTGAGCCTGTTCTCCCCTGTATTGACTTCAGTTTCTGTGTGTCTTGGGATATCTTCTCTCTCTCCCTCCAAACCTCCAACTGATTCATCCCGTTCATTGTCACCTTCAACATTCCAATAGATTGTGTCCCACCGCCAAGTGATTCCACTTCCCATTCCCTTCTCTCAGACCTCAGTCTTGATGGTTGCTCTTGGCTCTTTTCTTGGCTTAAGAGACAGTTTTTTCTGCCTGGAGGGCACAGCAGTCTTTAGCTAGTCATTAGGCTATGCTGTAGAGGCCCCTAGTGGTGGAAATGGACACCGATTCTTTAACTGTTACCTGTGTACTGACTGGCCCTAAATCCACACTCAGTGGGATACCAAATATTGTAACCGTCCCACCAAGATCAGCTTTGTGGTCTCTTCTTCTGGCTTAGTGGAACTACTGACACAGGCAGTTAGTAATCAAATTGTATTAACTGAATTACAAATAGTAAGGTTTTGGACAAATAAACCTAATTTTAGAAGAAAATGAAATTAAGATAGAGATGTAGCTGAGTTGTGTACCCAGTAATGCACACTGTCATTTAAATAACACAAAAAATGGACAAATTTCCTATTACAGCTTTCCCAGGGGAATAATATTGTTGAAGTTGAGGTTGGTTGTGTAATATTTATTACTTATTGGTGGTAATTTTAAGCCATTGTGGAGAATATTTTACAGCCATTGTGAAAATATACTGTTTAAAAGAAATAGTGGAATTTAGAAACTCTGAAAGTATGGTAAGAACTATTTCTGATTATTCTCTTGTGTGAGAATTTGTAAATGTAGCGTTTAATCTTTTGATAGTGTATATAACTACTCTAGCGTTAGGATTTTATTTCACTAATGTACAGAATTACAATTTACCGTGTAATAGCAATTTTTCTAAATTGAAGAGATGTTAATGTTTGTGAAGGGTGATCACTTTGGAGACTTAAGTATTGTATTCTCAGGCATAGCAAGGGCATCAGTAGTACAAACTTTCCTACACTGTCCTGCCAACATGCTTCAACTGTCTGTTCAGTAGTTTGCCCTTTGAGATTGACAAGTTACTCTGTGTTGTTCTTCCTAATACTACTTTACTTACAGTCCTTTCCTGTGGTAGAGCCCAGGGTGTGTATCTACCATTCACATAGGTCATTTTTTTTAGATAATAATAAACTTCTATAATGTTTGCTGTAACTTAGATATTTTTGCACTGCCTCCTAAGCTTCTAGCCAGGCACAAAAAAATTCCACACATTACCAAACAATACTGTATTGCTATGAAAAACATTGTAGTGTCATATATTTATAATCATCTTACTAAATTCCTTAATCTTTATGGAACAAAGGTGAAATGAGATCATTTACACCACTCCAGAGTTCTTGCAGAATTTTTTTTTTCCCCTGAGCACTTATGCAGGAAGGATAGCTCTCCTAGTGAGGTGTAAACTTTTGGTGACATTCATTGTTTACTTAGAATTTTCCTCCTCTTTCCTGTGAACAGATTGATAGTCATGTTAAGCATTTGCAGGCAGTCATAGAATATCAGGGTTGGAAGGGACCTCAGGAGGTCCTCTAGTCCAACCCCCTGCTCAAAGCAGGACCAATCCCCAACTAAATCATCCCAGCCAGGGCTTTGTCAAGCCTGACCTTAAAAACCTCTAAGGAAGGCGATTCCACCACCTCCCCAGGTAACCCATTCCAGTGCTTCACCACCCTTCTAGTGAAAATTTTTTCCTAATATCCAACCTAAACCTCCCCCACTGCAACTTGAGACCATTACTCCTTGTTCTGTCATCTGCCACCCCTGAGAACAGTCTAGATCCATCCTCTTTGGAACCCCCTTTTCAGGTAATTGAAAGCAGCTATCAAATCCCCCCTCATTCTTCTCTTCTGCAGACTAAACAATCCCAGTTCCCTCAGCCTCTCCTCCATAAGTCATGTGCTCCAGCCCCTAATCATTTTTGTTGCCCTCCGCTGGACTCTTTCCAGTTTTTCCACATCCTTCTTGTAGTGTGGAGGCCAAAACTGGACACAGTACTCCATGTGGGGAAATAGAACAGGGGGGGGTCTACTTTTTGATAGCCAGAGCTGTGAATCTGAAGGCCCCGAAATAAACCCTCTAACAGAAATCTGT
The DNA here is from genome assembly GCF_013100865.1 of Trachemys scripta elegans. Classification (NCBI taxonomy): domain Eukaryota; kingdom Metazoa; phylum Chordata; order Testudines; family Emydidae; genus Trachemys; species Trachemys scripta. The sequence continues at coordinate 38,271,022 of NC_048308.1, read as the reverse complement.
TTTATGCTGACTGCCCTTACACAGAGAGGTACAGGCCTAAGCCTGAGCAAGGCTGAACAACACAGTTCTCTGCCAAACTCGGTCAAGGGTAATGGTCAGAGTGGGGGCGGGGGAGAAGAAAAACACAGAATGATGCTAAAGGTTACAACAGAAACTGTGATGAGGCCTCACCAGTGTCGAATAGAGGGGAATGATCACATCCCTTGATCTGCTGGCAATGCCCCTACTTATACAGCCCAAAATGCCGTTAGCCTTCTTGGCAACAAGGGCACACTGTCGACTCTCATCCAGCTTCTCGTCACTGTAACCTCTAGGTCCTTTTCTGCAGAATTGCTGCCTAAATATATACAATAATATACTATGGAGACCATTGCTGCCCTCCATACGCGCACACATCTCCAGTGGACTAGCAGGTATGTATTTGGGAGCAAAATTTAGTCCTGCATGTGCAACTCTTATTTTGCTTTTATAATCAAAAGCACTTTTAAAGTTTAAGACTAACTTCATTTGATCACATGCTTCAGTGAATTCTATTTCAGCAAGATAAAAATAAAAGATTGTGATTAGGGGCTTAGAACCTGTTCTTTTAGGATCTTATTTGTTTGGAATGCTGAGTTTATCCTATGGCTTACTCTGAAAAGTTTGTCAGCGACAATATCTGTGTTTTTTTTTTGTGAGGCTTTAGTTTTATCTTAACTTTACAGCTAAGGTGACTGAGTCAAAATAAGAGGTCAGGTGACTTGTCCAAGGTGTCAGTTAGTGGCTGCAGCTAAATTTGAACCCAAAATGCTTAGGTTCTCAGCTCCTTGCCAAGACCTATTGGTGAAAATGCTTTCCTGACTAAGCACATACTAAATGTAGTAACTGATTTAAGTAGATTAAAAGTTTAACAGTATGAAGATTAAACATTTGCTAACTATAAAAAATGATGCTTTACATTAGTTGTTTTTAACCTGAAATTTACTTGAGTAACAATGTATAGTCAGAAATATTGAATAATAGTATAGTAGGTGTAGTCACTTATGGCAAGTACTTAAGAATATGTTCGCCAAAATTTACTATTTGGGAGATAATTAGAAAAATGTATTAACTTATATGTAGATTATCCAATGGCGTTGCTGCTGTAAATGTTACCACATTAAGACAGACAAAGCATTTGTTGTGAAGATTCCTGAAAAATTATTTAATTTACATTCTAAAATGTTGTGATCAGTTCAGCTCAGTACAAAAATAGGGCTCCTACTACGTATAGCCATCTTGACTGAAACTGGTTATAAATAGAAGACTTGACACATCTTTTCTTAAAAAAATACCAGAACAGTGCAGCTATATCTCCTCTTAAATTCCTCCTGCTGATATTATACAATTATGTAGTACTTTGTATTCCAATATACTTTACAGACCTAACTATGCATTGATCACTTTATCTACTACAGAAATGCAGCCACCTCCAAGATGAAATGAGGATACTGTTTAAGTGCATAGCATTACCACACAACAGTTTAAGACAAGATTAAAACTTCAGGGGGAATTTAAGTATAATTACAAGAGTAGAAATTTCCCCAAGGCACGGGGCTACTGTTGTGGTAGGGAAATCTTTATGATCATAAGTGGTCAGGATTTTAGTTTTGTGTCATTCAAAAGACAGTACATTGTGTCCCATAATACTATGCTGTATCTTTAGTTTCATACAAATTCAGAGGGAATAATTCCACCAGCTGAATTTCTAACCACTTCCTGCATGACCTGGATGTACCTTTTGAAATATTCTTTCCAAGTACTGACCTTGTTCAGTTCTACTTAACTTTAACATGACTGACTTGCTGCATAAAGTGGCATTACTGCTATAATAGTTGTTAATTTGGGAGTTCAGCAAAAACAAGTTAAGACTCCTGATGAAGTGAACATATTTCATACATGGTAGATCTAAAATGTATAGATAACTCACGTTTAATTTCTTTTTACAACGTATCAAGGGTACTAGAATGTCTCCTTGTGATCTACTATTCCAAGGGTTCAGTTAATAAAACATTATTTTCACTTGTTTGCAGAGTAGAATTGTCATAGATGATTCATACCATAGCAGGCCAAGTTGTGATCTGTCAGGGTTAGTGACCGAACCAAATCTGTCAGGGCGTTCACACACTTTAACCTTCTCTTCAAATGAGGTGAGTTTCAAAGTGTGTATATGTCTTGTTGATGTTACCATTCGTACTACGGACTGTCTATTAATATAATAGGCTTTGTTTTGTATGAAACTAGATAGTTATCACAGTATCTTAGTATTTTTTTTATCATCTTTAATACTGAAATAGTTACTTAACTAAGGACTCAGATTGTAAGGAGGCATTTTAGCCTTTGCGTCACAATTTATAGTCAAGTATAGCTTTAATTGGTAGTCATGCTGTACAATAAATTACAATTATGAATTTCAAAGCTATGTAACCCCAAAAATTTGAGTGGGTGAATGAAATTTGCAGGATTTTTCAACGTGCCTCAAATCAGTGCACATCTTTTCATGTATAAGATAACAAACTATTTAGATATATTTAATCTATACAAAGCATTTAATCTATTTAAAAGTCAGAGTTCTTTTTCTGGCAAAACTCTCACCTTCTTTGCTTCAGCTGAAATCTTAGACTTAATCTAGTCTTTTATACATTTTAAAAAGTATATCTGTTTAAAGGGATTAGTCATTGTTTTATAGAACAAACAGTAAAGGAACGGAAGCAATTGCAAAAACTATACTTCAATAATCTTTCAGATGAAAGTTCTAGTGCCTGCAAGCCAGCTAAACTGATAGTGATAATGTTTGAAGAAAATTTTTAACAGCAGGTCATAAATGATCTGATGCTCTTAGATAATTAATTTAAACCAAATTTTGGTAAAGTGCATAAAATATATTCTGGTATTTATTATCTGAAAAGATAGACTTTTATGCATGATGCTACAAGTTTGTGTCCATTAGCACAAAAATTACATGGTGTCTAAAAAATATATCTTAATTGGTCACAAGTTTCAGGACTGGAATAATTTCTGATGGCTTTTTTTTTATGGGGAATAGTCCTATTTCTAATCAAAATCCAAGGGTATCTTAGTACATACCACTGGAAAGGACTGTGCTCTTTTGAGGTTAGTGGATGGAATTCATGCTGCTAAAAATGTCAAGTAAAGATTTTAAACAAATCTGCATTACTAAGCCCAATATTTTCTTGAGTATTTGATCATTAAGTTTCAAATGCAGTTTTTAGCCAATTCTCAGTTTTAGACTTCCAGCAATAGTTGTCTGTATGCAGACATAGTATTTATAAAATTGCAACTAAGCCTAGATTGTACTAGTAAATGTAACTCTTTCATGGTACCAGTATTGTTACTTGTTCGTTTGATATTTGTATGAGCTTTGTATGTCAACAAGTGAAAGTTATCTTTAAACACCAGTTTTTTTAGCAATTATCTTAAATATCCTTGTCCTATCCCAAGAAAATTTGTATTTGGAAATACTGAGCTTGCTGCATTTTTGTGCATGAAGCAGTTTTTTCAATGAGAGAGGTATTTTACCTGTACTTGCAGCTCTCCAACTTCAGAAAAATTGGTAGTCAGTGAGAGGCTGTTAAACTGGTACCTGTCATAAACTATGCTATGACTTGTACAATAATTGTGTTTAAAAAAACGTTGCTCAACAACTGTATATGCATGGTAGAAAGATTAAAATTGTTCCTGAATTATGAATTTACATGGTAAAAAGTAAGCAGTATTTGTTTCCACTGATTATTATTAGTTCTGGTATAAGTGAGGGTCAGGTTAAGTAAATGGCCAATTTTGGTTATTCTTAAAGATTAATTTTGGACATTTAGGGCTTCGGACTTAGCACCTCCTTCACAGGTAGAAGTTCCACCTTGCTCAGGTAGTTTCATATATCATCACCAGAGGTGAACTAGCCACAGTAGCATCCCCTGCCTTCAGAGGAACAAACTTCTACTTCAAAAAGCTGCTGCAAAAGAGGGAAAAGGGGGAAGCACCAGTACACACCTCTTCCATGCCCTTTAAAAGTCTAGAATGGGCTGGGGATGAAATACCTCCTAAAGGTGTATGATTTGGCTGGAGAAAGGAGTTGACCCTATGACTCCTCCCTCTATTGCAGTGGAGGGTAGGTAGAACACAAGAATATTCTCAAAAATATAGAGAACTGACTGAAGAGGAGTGCTTCTGGGGAGTTCTGCAGGCTAGTTGCAGAGAAGCCAGTCCTGCATATTGAGCTTCCCAAGTGTCTTGCTAGTGAACTGGATACCACCCAGCATGTAGATGCTCCCCTCTTCCCCTCTTGGGAACCTTTTGATCTGTTGCTGATGTCTCACCATCCCCTTACAGTCTTTGGGCACTGTGGGGTCTTATCCTCAGTCACTCCCAAGATTGCCCAGATACTTTGGGGTGAGGAAAGTTGATCTCCCTTGTCTCCACTCTCCACAACTCTCTTGGATCCTGTTCTTTGAATTGGCAGTCATCTTTTTCTGCAAGCAGGAGCTGCTTTTTCTGCAACAGCTCCTGTGACTGGCTTCACTCCTGTTGATATACAAACAGTCAGGGACAGCACTTCTTCTGCCTATGAAACGGAGAGGATCAGTTAGGGATCCTTAAATGTTAAAAATTAACATACCTGTAGCTGGTGGTGGGTTTTGTTTGTTTGTTTGTTTTTTAAGGGCATATGCTCACCCTGACTCTCTTTTTGCTGCTTTTCAGTTTTCATAAAAAGAGAAGTCCATCCACGCTTTAAGCCATTTTCCTCAGTGAAGATAGAGGAAAACTGGGCTAGCATTTAGTGACTGGTTGGGGAGCAATCAGCTGAGGCACTTGTATGTTGTTTGTGGGCCCAGTTTTAAAAAAAAAAAAAATTCTTGTGATGCAGCACATGCAAGGGAAAAAAATATTTACTTGAAGCTATGTTTTAAAATGCTTTAACTGAGCAGAATCTAAGGCAGTACACTGTATGCTGAGGTCAGAATTTGTCATAGTAACAGTATGTCAAATTGGGGAGAGTATTGGTATTTGTGTATTATCTTATACACTCCTACCCCGATATAATGTGGTTGTTGGGAGCCAAAAATCCCTACCGCATTATAGGTGAAACGCCATTATATCGGGGTACCCGTGGCAGGACTCCAGCAGTGATTTAAAGAGCCTGGGGCTCTGGCTGTGGGGAGCCCCAGGCCCTTTAAATCACCGGCTGAGCCCCGCTGCTGCGGCCCTGGGGTAGCAGCAGCAAGGCTCCAGTGGTGATTTAAAGAGCTCCAGGCTCCGGCCGCTGTGGGGAGCCCGGGCCCTTTAAATCGCTGGCCAAGCCCCGCTGCTACCGCGCTATATGTGAACCCATGTTATATCAGGTCGTGTTATAGCGGGGTAGAGGTGTACTAATTTAGATTCTTCTTTGGTCAGTGACCAGGTATGCATGTGCCCCATGAGTCTTTGTTTGGAGATTTTCATTAGCAGTGTTCATTCAACCTGTTCGTGCACTGTTGAGATCCTCATGCCCCATACCAAGGCTATATCAGGCTTGCAGGCGAATTGCCTTCAATTCCTGCTCAGCTGCCTCGGCCTGAGACAGAACTTACTGTATCCACTTTGGTCATGTCTCACTTACTTGCTTACTTTGGTATAGCTTAATTTATTTTACTTTTAGTTAGTGAGTGTGTTAGTTTGTAGTTAGTTCAACTGGTTATTTAAAAGATTTGTTTTATTTCCTCCAGGGAGCTCGTCCCTGCAAGGGTTATGCCCAGTTCACCAGATTTTAAATGCTGCCTTGTGTAGAGGTCATTTTGGTCAACAACAGACACTCTTAAGTGCATTTGCTGCCTAGAGAAGTTGCACATTGCGCAGAAGGGTAACTTCTGTTTCGCCCTCAAATCCAGGCCTCTAAAAGACCAGAAAATCAAGCTATGGCTGTTGATGGTAGAGCAGTCATTTTTCCCCACTTCAGAGCCAGGTCAGAACAACAGCCTCCCTTCCCCTCAGTATATCAATCCCTGGGGAGTATCTTGCACCCTTCGAGCTTGGTGCAGTACTCCCCCAGAAAAGGGAAAGCCTCAGAGACCTTCTCTAAAGGTCCCCGAAAGAGGATCTCTAACTCTCCTATTAAGGAGTGTACCTCAGAATGACCTCATTCTCTGAGCAGGTGAACAGCTTCTTCAGCCTTGAGAGTCATTACTATAGAGTCTTCTCCGATAAAGGCAAGGGGGGAAATCACATATCTTTAAGGGTAAGCATGTCTCTCTGAGAAGAACCCACTACCGCTTAGCAGAAATGGCCAGAACAAATACCTAAGTCCAGTGGTACTGGTCTTAACCCCTCTTCCAGTACCCCTGTTGGGTTCTTCAGTACCATGTATGACTAAGTCTCCATCTATGTCAGTGCCTTCTGTAAAGCATTTGAAATTCTCAGTACCATTCTGCAGGGATGAGCATACCACGCCTTTGGTACCACAATGGTTACCACAATTCTGCTCAGTACTGCAAGACTTTAAGTACCCGAAGGACTTATGGAACTGGAGTCTCCATCAGTACCGAGAATCACTGTCATAGACCCATATACCTCTCTGATTCACCTTCCTTTTCAGTTGGAGTTCCCCAATTAGAGGAGGAAGAGTGATGGAGACCTCCCTTCAGTATCACTAATATCTGTCCAAGGTTCTCCTGTGTACCCACACAGGAACCTCTTTCTCAAAGAGACAGAGGATTTCTAGGGAGCTCATCATTCTTGGTGGAAACAAACCTGGATGCCTGCCCCCGGATATGGTGCTCAATAACCATATGGGACTCCTGGATAGCTTATTGTCAACAGTTCTCCAAGGCCTCAACTCACTCCCATTGAGATGATGGCGGAGACTCAAGCGTCTCGTCTCCCATCACACCACTCGAGGAAAGGTTTGAGAATCAGGAGGCAAGGGCAGATGAAGAAACCACCCCTCAGACTACCATCTCATCCTCATCACCCAAAGAGTTGGTAATGACGCTTCCTCCTATGGCCAATGATTGTCAGCGATTTCAAGACCTCATTAAACACATGGAAGACTCCCTACAGATACCTCTCAAGGAGATCAAAGAATCACGACAGAAGCTGTTGGATATTGTTCACTCTGCAACACCATCCAGGGTTGCCCTTCCTATCAATGAGGCTCTGCTGGAACCTGCAAAAACTATTTATTTGGCAAACTCTGGCCACAGTAACACCTGTGTTTTGGGAGAGCCGATAAAGTATTATGTTCCCACCAAGGACTCTGAGTTTCTATTTTCCCACCCTCCACCCAACTCTCTGGTAGTTGACACCAGTGAACAAATGGTATAAGTGCCCCACCCCCACCGTATGACAGACCAGAAGTGCCTGGACCTTTTAGGAAGGAAATCTTATTCATCTACAACCATAAAATTCCACATTATGAATTACAGGAAATGGTCAAATATAACTTCAAAAATTATGCAAAATTCATTTTTCATTCAACACTTTCCTCCAGACCAAAGGGAATAATGTCAGGCTACCATTGCTGAGGGACAGGTACTGGCGAGGACATCTTTTCAGGCAGCTCTGGATGATGCAGACACTGTAGGCTGCTCCATTTCCACGGCAGTGGTAATGCACAGGGCATCTTGGCTATAGTTGTCTGGTTTCCCCAGAGAAGTCCTGAATATGGTAAAGGATTTCCTGTTTGATGGACTGAAGTTGTTCATGGAGGATACTGACAAGCTGTTGCAGATTCCAGGGTCTCATTATGTTCATTGGGCATCTACGCTCTGTGATGGGGCAAGACCAGATGGCTATAGGAAAGTAGTGTAGAACAGTATGTTAGTATGAAAGTAGTAAGAAAGTATGTTAACCCCAGGCTAAACAAATCCCCGTTATCATGATAACCAAATGGCAGTTGCTCCAGGTTAGACATTTGGGGCTAATTAAGATCCTTCTAAAAAGCAGGGGAGACAACTAGGTTGATTGGGACACCTGAAGCCAATCAAGGGCTGGCTGGAAGTAGTTAAAAGCCTTCTAGTTAGTCAGTTGGGCATGCGTGTCAGGAGCTGTAGGAGGAAGCTATGCTGCTGGAGAAACTAAGCAGTACAAACCCTATCAGGCACAAGGAAGGAGGCCCTGAGGTAAGGGTGAAATAGATGTTGAGGAAGTGGGGGGCTGCTGTGGAGAAGTGGCTCAGGGAATTGTACTAGTCCTGTTTCAAAAAGTCAGCTACCACTAGTTGCTATTATTAGGGTCCCTGAGCTGGAGCCTGGAGTAGAGGATGGGCCTGAGCTCCCCCCT